>NW_024475396.1:5000-26036 GCF_017654505.1 Polyodon spathula | reverse complement strand
GTACTTTAAAGCACACCATGCATACAGCAGCACTGCGCTGCCATTACCACAGCATCCCTGCACTTGGGTTCAAAGCTCTGTTCAGTGGAATAGCTTTTGTTAACAATGTAAAGATGATTTAGGTCCAGTATAGATCTCCTGATTGCGCTTGAGTGACCCCCTACTGATCAGACGGCCAGCTAGTTCAGCCAAACACTTTCTGGGCTGTACTCTTCCTCCCTGAAGCTGGGGGGACCCACAAAGACACTTTGTGGCCTTAGAAACTTGAGACTAGATTTCAGGCACTGCAGGGCACAAAGGAGAAGCCTTTGATACAGCAATTATTTTTCACTTCGCAAAACTAGGTGTCTCCCGGAAGCAGTTTCAAGCCACTGTTCCTGAAAAGTGACTTTGTGTTCCCTCTGCTTTAGGTTTCATCAGCTTGGTAACATGCTTGTCTTGTTATTGGGCAGACGAAAAGAGGGGATTGGCTTGACAGGCAGTGGGAACGGAGGTGTGTGAGTCAGTGGATTCCGAGCCTGGCAGGATGGCTTTGTTTCCATTCTGTCAGGAGCTGTGACGTGACCTGCATGCTGTGAAAGCCTTGCCCTGTTCCTGTTCTTTTCAGCATCATGACTCGCTGTCAGTCTACCAGGCAGACACCTGCAGTAGTCTGTGCGCAGTAATTAAACAAGCAGTCCCAAACTCTATCACAGCAGTAACTAGCACAGCCAGAGTCAGCGTTATATTAACTCTCGCAAATGAACATGCTCGGCCCCCTCCGTGCCACGCTACTCAGCTGCCTGCCCCCCCCCCACACCCACCCCACAACCACCCCACAAAAAAAACACACAAAAAAAAAAAAAAACCCCTCAGACAAACAGCACCATGGGCCCAGGAAGGAAGATGGTTGGCCTCTATTAGTAACTGTGCAACATGTAAGTCATAGTCAGAGCAGGATTACAGGTTCATTTAGCGTGATTGGGATTTCAGACATGTTTTGCCATTAATTCCTCGGAAACAGCAGGCTGTAAAGGGATTGGAATGCTTCGCTGGGACAGCCCTGCAGGTCCAAGGAAGAGCGTGCATCATTTATTTAAGTTCTTTCGTGGGACGGCGTAAAGGGCCGCTTGTGTCGAGCACACATATAATGCAGAGCACTGTTTAATGAGAAGTCAATATTCCATTTGCATAGTGCCCTGATAGTTCACTAGACAAAACCCTGTTTAAATTATCACTTCTGTAACCCCTTTTTTGCAAGGCTCTTGATTTAAGCTTTTTAGTGTGTCACTGAATGTCTTTGTTACTCATGACCGGGTTGACGAGTGGTGTAAACATATGTGACAATAGTGACAAAACTAACTACATATCTTAATAGAGATATATTTATGAGCGTATGAAACGTCTTTTATGCCATTCTACGCATTTCTGTAGGCCGAGAGTTCATCAGCCCCATTAGACTGGCTTGGAGCGGGATCGTGAGTGTCACACTGCATTAGATGTGTAAAATCACGCTCGGAGAAGCATTCTGTATGGCCTCAAGTGCAATAACACGAGCACACCGGAACTCTCTGCCCTGCTAGTGAACAGAGCAGGCACTGGAGATTAGAACACTCTGCCCTGCTAGTGAACAGAGCAGGCGCTGGAGACAAGAACACTCTGCCCTGCTAGTGACCAGAGCAGGCACTGGAGACAAGAACACTCTGCCCTGCTACTGAACAGAGCAGGCACGGGAGACTAGAACACTCTGCCCTGCTAGTGAACAGAGCAGACACTGGAGACAAGAACACTCTGCCCTGCTAATGAACAGAGCAGACACTGGAGACTAGAACACTCCGCCCTGATACTGATAAGCCTATGAGCAGTGCACATGGTATGACACACAGATGAAACTCTGCTGACTGACTACTGACAACAGCGCAAGCTCATATGGAGCTACACCTCAGAGCACAGTTACTGTTCACCGTGATACCGAGGCCAGAGCACGGCAATAAGGGAGACTGTAGAACATGGCACTCTGCACTAAAGCTCATGGAATGCATGATGTCAGGGACCTGGAGACCTAGTCTACACCGTAGACCCTGTAGTGAACGAGCACGGACACAGACATGGACGTCTACAATAGTACTCGACTGTGATAGCACATTTATGTAGCTACTCTGCTAGACAGATCCAAAGAGTTCCAGGCCCTGGAGACTAGAACACTCTGCCCTGCTACTGAACAGAGCAGGCACTGGAGACTAGAACACTCCGCCCTGCTACTGAACAGAGCAGGCACTGGAGACAAGAACACTCCGCCCTGCTAGTGAACAGAGCAGGCACTGGAGACTAGAACACTCCGCCCTGATACTGAACAGAGCAGACACTGGAGACAAGAACACTCTGCCCTGCTAATGAACAGAGCAGACACTGGAGACTAGAACACTCCGCCCTGATACTGAACAGAGCAGACACTGGAGACAAGAACACTCTGCCCTGCTAATGAACAGAGCAGACACTGGAGACTAGAACACTCTGCCCTGCTACTACACATTACTGTAATTACAATGTTACAAGGCATAGTTACAATGTACTTAATGTGTAAATCGTTTTCCACGATATGTGTAAGTACACAAATGTATCAGACAAGGCCTAGGGTTATGTCGGAAAACAGCATTTGCAAAAAACTACCAGTTTTTTCATTCAAACAAAAACAAAAAAGCATTTACAAATAAAAACGGGAGAGAATAGAAGGGGCACGACATTTAGCGAAGGCGAATTCCACACGGTCAACATTCACTTGTAGGTTTTCAGCACATCTGAACTCCAGTTGATCAATTGAACCCAAGAGCTTCACCATCAATACCTCCCATTGACGTTAAACAAAACACAGCCAGGCTTGTCTTCCACTACATATCCCTCAGTTTTTTTTTTTTTTTTTTCCCATTACAGGAGATCCCTGTGATGAAACGAGCAAGCCCGTTAGCCCAGGCTGAGGACCACTAAGCGCTGGCGATGGCAGACCAACGGTAGTCAATCTCTCATATGTTTGTCTTTGGATTCCCAGCCTGCCCATTTTTCCACTGTCAGGGGCCCCATTCATGCTCAGTGACCCAATGCAAACATACCGTCCTCTGTGGACTCAATGAGACATATTTACAGAGAGGGACCTCCGAGGATGGTTTAACATTGACCCTGAGCGAGCCAACCGCGCTCAGGGGCATTATAATACTAATAGATATATATCTATAATATATATATATATATATATATCTATATATAGATATAGATAATAGATAGATATACGATAATAGAGCGTTATACGAATCCCTATGGCAGGTGAGCTCCCAGTGACTTTCATTGTTCCAGGCAGCACCTTTCCATTCTTCCGAGTGCATTTCTGTAGGTTTATTTATTTCATCAAGGATATGTACACGCTTGGGTGGAAACTTCTTATTTCCCGAGCTGCCTCAGAGGATAGTCTTCCAAAATGTTTAATTTCTCCGTGGAGTTTCCTTAAGCAGAGTCGGCAAAGACCACAACGTCATGCAGTCGGGCAGAGTGGCTCCAGGGAGAGGGTCATTCTCCTTCCCCAAAGGAGCTCTTCCCTGGCTTGTCTCTGTTCTTTAATCCAGCTGATTAGAGTCAGCGTGCATTACCCTCTTTGACAACGCGAGTCACATCACATCGTAATAACGTGTTCCTAGTCAGAGACAGACTCTCATTCTGACTAATAATCAGTGATCCGGTTCTGGCATCTTCGTTCATAACAAAATGAGGTTAAGTGCCTCGTCAGCTGTTTTGAAAAACTGAAGCTCAGCTTGAAGACACACCCATTTGGAAATGCACTGTTTATTTAGACATGCCAAGATCTGCTATGCCAACTGAATTAAGCTCAATATCTAGAGATACTGCCAACCTGAAGGTCTGGACAACGGCCAGCAAAAAATCCTAATTGAGTTATTTTTGGGCAGCAGTTTGATCGTTTTATCATCTACAAAAGGTCCAACACAGCATCAGCCTGTTACATGTGTATTACACAAGCCGAAAGGCTTTATTCTCCTTTTCCTCCTTTCTAGACGCATGTTTTTTGTGTTGTTTGTCTTTCTGTCCCCCGGATTAATAGATTCTTTCTCGGCTTGTCCTCCCTTGTCTGTATTTACCACATGTAACACGGTCCGATGCACTTTGTGTTGGGCCTTCTCTGTAGATTCCGATAAATACGATCCTTATAATTGCTTCTCTGTTATATCATAAATTAACTCAATTAGCCAGTTTTTGTTGTGGCCCCGTCGTTCCAGACCTTCAGGTCCTCTTGGCATGTATCAGTCGAGATACTGAAGCCTTACATCATGTGGCATAGCAGGATCTATGGAATTGTTTTCAATAACAGTGCATTGTCCAAATGGGTTGGGTCTTCAACTGAGCTTCCGTTTCAAAAACAGCTGCGAGGCAATTAACCGTCATTGTTATGAACGAAGATGCCAGAAACCGGTATCCACTGAGTATTAGTCAGAACAGAGTCTGTCTGACTAGGCAACACGTTTATTACGCTGTGATTGACTCCGTTTGTCAAAGCGTGGTAATGTACGCTATCTAATCAGCTGGATTAACGAACAGAGCACCAGATCTAGAGAAGAGCCCCTAGTGTGTGTGAGAATTGGGTCCGAACTGAACGCTCTCCACCTGGATCTCGGCCCTTAGATCGCCAACCGAGCATGACGATTAGTGGCGCAATCTGGTTTCACTCACCTCTGCCATTAAGGAACTCCACGGAGAATTAGAAGACTCTAAACCTTGCATTTTGCGAATGGACGACTACTCCTTCTGCAGGCTAGTTCGGGGGAAGACGGATACATTTAGAAGCATAATGATCTAGTCTGTTTATGTCTTCCAAGTGTTGAGGATTTCTCCTCCCTAGACGTGTTACACTAATGCTAAGTCATGAATGCAAGAGAACTCTCTAACAGTTCTGTTTCTAACACTGTCCATTGTTTTACTTAAGCATTCTCAGGTTTATGCATCTCACTGTACTGTGCCTACGTTGTGCGAGCCATGTGAGACATGACTGTACATGTGGGGCGTCACTGGGAGCTCACCCTTGGCCATATGATTCAGTATAACGCTGATACATCTATGATCTATCTATCTATCTATCTTAGCGATATATATATATATATATTATATACTATATATATATATATCTATATATATAATAAATGCACCCTTGACTGGCTGTCTCGCTCAGGGTCAAGTTAAGCCATCCTCATCCCTCTCTGTAAATATGTCAGTCATTGAGTCCACAGAGACGGTATGTTTGCATTGGGCAGCTGAGCATGAATGGGGTCACATCTTGACGTCCCCACAGTGACACAAATATTATGAGCTCGGGCATAGGGCTGGTAATCCAATAGGACAAAACAGGTATGAGAGATGGACATACCTTGGGGCTGTCCAGCGGCCAGCGATTAGTGGTCCTCAGCTGGCTAACGAGGCTTGCTCGTTCATCACGGGGAGGCTCACTGTAAGGGAACTGAGGGATATGTAGTGGAAGACAAGCCTGGCTGTGTTTTGTTTAACGTCAATGGGAGGTATTGATGGTGAAGCTCTTGGGTTCAATTGATCAACTGGAGTTCAGATGTGCTGAAAACCTACAAGTGAATGTTGACCGTGTGGAATTCGCCTTCGCTAAATGTCGTGCCCCTTCTATTCTCTCCCGTTTTTATTTGTAAATGCTTTTTTGTTTTTGTTTGAATGAAAAAACTGGTAGTTTTTTGCAAATGCTGTTTTCCGACATAACCCTAGGCCTTGTCTGATACATTTGTGTACTTACACATATCGTGGAAAAAGATGTACACGTTAAGGCATGTAAACTATGCCTTCGTACCATTGTAATTACAGTATGTGTCAGCAGCAGGGCAGAGTGTTCTGTCTCAGTGCTGATCTTTTCACTGCAGGGCAGAGTGTTCTTGTCTCCACGTTGCCTGCTCTGTTCACTAGCAGGGCAGAGTGTTCTAGTCTCCAGTGCCTGCTCTGTTCACTAGCAGGGCAGAGTGTTCTAGTCTCCAGTGCCTGCTCTGTTCAGCAGCAGGGCAGAGTGTTCTAGTCTCCAGTGCCTGCTCTGTTCACTAGCAGGGCAGAGTGTTCTAATCTCCAGTGCCTGCTCTGTTCACTAGCAGGGCAGAGGGTTCTAGTCTCCAGTGCCTGCTCTGTTCACCAGCAGGGCAGAGTGTTCTAGTCTCCAGTGCCTGCTCTGTTCACTAGCAGGGCAGAGTGTTCTAGTCTCCAGTGCCTGCTCTGTTCACTAGCAGGGCAGAGGGTTCTAGTCTCCAGTGTCTGCTCTGTTCATTAGCAGGGCAGAGTGTTCTAGTCTCCCGTGCCTGCTCTGTTCACTAGCAGGGCAGAGTGCCCCCCCTGGTGTTAGAATTCAGGGACTAAGGGGGCAAAGTACTGCCACTCTGTTCACCTAGCCCGGGGCGGCAGGTGAATGTGAACTAGGGACGAGGGACAGAGTGTGTCTTAGTCCACACAGTGTAGCTGGTACTGCACTTGACAAGTGAGCAGGGGCAGGACGTGGCCGCTATAACGGAATCCCAGCGGAAGTGCATGTGAGACCTCTGGCTTCTTAGATGTAGCACAGAGCGCCAAGGCCGGTGTTCTTGTCTCCAGTGCCTGCTCTGTTCACTAGCGGGGCAGAGTGTTCTTGTCTCCAGTGCCTGCTCTGTTCACCAGCAGGGCAGAGTGTTCTAGTCTCCAGTGCCTGCTCTGTTCACTAGCAGGGCAGGGAGGGGGGTTTTGGGTTCTAGTCTCCAGTGCCTGCTCTGTTCACTAGCAGGGCAGAGTGTTCTTGTCTCCAGTGCCTGCTCTGTTCACTAGCAGGGCAGAGTGTTCTAGTCTCCAGTGCCTGCTCTGTTCACTAGCAGGGCAGAGTGTTCTAGTCTCCAGTGTCCGCTCTGTTCACTAGCAGGGCAGAGTGTTCTAGTCTCCAGTGCCTGCTCTGTTCACTAGCAGGGCAGAGTGTTCTTGTCTCCAGTGCCTGCTCTGTTCACTAGCAGGGCAGAGTGTTCTAGTCTCCAGTGTCTGCTCTGTTCACTAGCAGGGCAGAGTGTTCTTGTCTCCAGTGCCTGCTCTGTTCACTAGCAGGGCAGAGTGTTCTTGTCTCCAGTGCCTGCTCTGTTCAGTAGCAGGGCGGAGTGTTCTAGTCTCCAGTGTCTGCTCTGTTCACTAGCAGGGCAGAGTGTTCTTGTCTCCAGTGTCTGCTCTGTTCAGTATCAGGGCGGAGTGTTCTAGTCTCCAGTGTCTGCTCTGTTCATTAGCAGGGCAGAGTGTTCTTGTCTCCAGTGTCTGCTCTGTTCAGTATCAGGGCGGAGTGTTCTAGTCTCCAGTGTCTGCTCTGTTCATTAGCAGGGCAGAGTGTTCTAGTCTCCGGTGCCTGCTCTGTTCACTAGCAGGGCGGGGTGTTCTTGTCTCCAGTGCCTGCTCTGTTCACTAGCAGGGCAGAGTGTTCTAGTCTCCAGTGTCTGCTCTGTTCACTAGCAGGGCGGAGTGTTCTAGTCTCCAGTGCCTGCTCTGTTCACTAGCAGGGCAGAGTGTTCTAATCTCCAGTGCCTGCTCTGTTCACTAGCAGGGCAGAGTGTTCTAATCTCCAGTGCCTGCTCTGTTCACTAGCAGGGCAGAGTGTTCTAATCTCCAGTGCCTGCTCTGTTCACTAGCAGGGCAGAGTGTTCTAATCTCCAGTGCCTGCTCTGTTCACTAGCAGGGCAGAGTGTTCTAATCTCCAGTGCCTGCTCTGTTCACTAGCAGGGCAGAGTGTTCTAATCTCCAGTGCCTGCTCTGTTCACTAGCAGGGCAGAGTGTTCTAGTCTCCAGTGCCTGCTCTGTTCACTAGCAGGGCAGAGTGTTCTAGTCTCCAGTGCCTGCTCTGTTCACTAGCAGGGCAGAGTGTTCTTGTCTCCAGTGCCTGCTCTGTTCATTAGCAGGGCGGAGTGTTCTTGTCTCCAGTGCCTGCTCTGTTCACTAGCAGGGCAGAGTGTTCTAGTCTCCAGTGTCTGCTCTGTTCACTAGCAGGGCAGAGTGTTCTTGTCTCCAGTGTCTGCTCTGTTCAGTATCAGGGCGGAGTGTTCTAGTCTCCAGTGTCTGCTCTGTTCATTAGCAGGGCAGAGTGTTCTAGTCTCCGGTGCCTGCTCTGTTCACTAGCAGGGCGGGGTGTTCTTGTCTCCAGTGCCTGCTCTGTTCAGTAGCAGGGCAGAGTGTTCTAGTCTCCAGTGTCTGCTCTGTTCACTAGCAGGGCAGAGTGTTCTAGTCTCCAGTGTCTGCTCTGTTCACTAGCAGGGCAGAGGGTTCTAGTCTCCAGTGCCTGCTCTGTTCACTAGCAGGGCAGAGTGTTCTAGTCTCCAGTGCCTGCTCTGTTCACTAGCAGGGCAGAGTGTTCTAGTCTCCAGTGCCTGCTCTGTTCACTAGCAGGGCAGAGTGTTCTTGTCTCCAGTGCCTGCTCTGTTCACTAGCAGGGCAGAGTGTTCTAGTCTCCAGTGTCTGCTCTGTTCATTAGCAGGGCAGAGTGTTCTAGTCTCCAGTGCCTGCTCTGTTCACTAGCAGGGCAGAGTGTTCTAGTCTCCAGTGCCTGCTCTGTTCAGTAGCAGGGCAGAGTGTTCTAGTCTCCAGTGTCTGCTCTGTTCAGTAGCAGGGCAGAGTGTTCTTGTCTCCAGTGTCCGCTCTGTTCACTAGCAGGGCGGAGTGTTCTTGTCTCTAGTGCCTGCTCTGTTCACTAGCAGGGCAGAGTGTTCTAGTCTCCAGTGTCTGCTCTGTTCACTAGCAGGGCAGAGTGTTCTTGTCTCCAGTGTCTGCTCTGTTCAGTAGCAGGGCAGAGTGTTCTAGTCTCCAGTGTCTGCTCTGTTCAGTATCAGGGCGGAGTGTTCTAGTCTCCAGTGTCTGCTCTGTTCAGTAGCAGGGCAGAGTGTTCTAGTCTCCAGTGCCTGCTCTGTTCACTAGCAGGGCAGAGTGTTCTTGCCTGTTATTGCCTTGAGGCCATACAGAATAGGCTTCTCCAGCAGGGGATACACATCTAATGCAGTGTGACACTCCACGATCACCCGCTCACAAGCCAGTCTAATGGGCTAATCCCTTTTTTTTTTCAGTTTGTGGCTAAAAGAGTCAATAGCTTATGTATATATATTATTTGTTTATTTTGTATTTTATATTTTAACACCGTAAGCTGGTAAAAAGCGAGGACCATTTTCAAGCCCATTATGTGACACAGGGCATGAAAGGAACTCAAACAACACCTTTTTTTTTCCCCCCCCCCCTCCTTTTTCTTTTTTTTCCCAAAAGAAATTAAAATAAATGATGCACGCTCTGCCTTGGATGCAGGTCTTTCAAGCGAAGCATTTCCAATTCCATTTACATCCTCTGTGTTCAGAGAATTAAAGGCAAACGATGTCTGAAATCCCACTTTTTTTTTTTTTTTGCTCTTAGTTCATTTGTCTAAATAGACCCCCGTCTTCCCCCTTCCCTTTTTGCCACATACCTTTCTTTTTCTTTATCCCCCTTCTTTCTTCCCCCTCTTTTTCTAAAACAACATAGAAAAAATATGTAAACAAGGGGAGGGAATATTTTGCTTCATCCCCTTTCCTGGTTTCCCCTTTTTTTCTCCTTTCTTTTTCTTCTCAGGGTTTTGTTTTTTTTTTTTTTTTTTTTTTTTTTTTTTTTTTTTTTTTTTTTTTTTTTTTTTTTTTTTTTTTTTTTTTTTTTTTTTTTTTTTTTTTTTTTTTTTTTTTTGGGTTTTTTTTTCCCCCCCCCCCCCCCCCCCCCCCCCCCCCCCCCCCCCCCCCCCCCCCCCCCCCCCCCCCCCCCCCCCCCCCCCCCCCCCCCCCCCCCCCCCCCCCCCCCCCCCCCCCCCCCCCCCCCCCCCCCCCCCCCCCCCCCCCCCCCCCCCCCCCCCCCCCCCCCCCCCCCCCCCCCCCCCCCCCCCCCCCCCCCCCCCCCCCCCCCCCCCCCCCCCCCCCCCCCCCCCCTTTTTTTTTTTTTTTTTTTTTTTTTTTTTTTTTTTTTTTTTTTTTTTTTTTTTTTTTTTTTTTTTTTTTTTTTTTTTTTTTTTTTTTTTTTTTTTTTTTTTTTTTTTTTTTTTTTTTTTTTTTTTTTTTTTTTTTTTTTTTTTTTTTTTTTTTTTTTTTTTTTTTTTTTTTTTTTTTTTTTTTTTTTTTTTTTTTTTTTTTTTTTTTTTTTTTTTTTTTTTTTTTTTTTTTTTTTTTTTTTTTTTTTTTTTTTTTTTTTTTTTTTTTTTTTTTTTTTTTTTTTTTTTTTTTTTTTTTTTTTTTTTTTTTTTTTTTTTTTTTTTTTTTTTTTTTTTTTTTTTTTTTTTTTTTTTTTTTTTTTTTTTTTTTTTTTTTTTTTTTTTTTTTTTTTTTTTTTTTTTTTTTTTTTTTTTTTTTTTTTTTTTTTTTTTTTTTTTTTTTTTTTTTTTTTTTTTTTTTTTTTTTTTTTTTTTTTTTTTTTTTTTTTTTTTTTTTTTTTTTTTTTTTTTTTTTTTTTTTTTTTTTTTTTTTTTTTTTTTTTTTTTTTTTTTTTTTTTTTTTTTTTTTTTTTTTTTTTTTTTTTTTTTTTTTTTTTTTTTTTTTTTTTTTTTTTTTTTTTTTTTTTTTTTTTTTTTTTTTTTTTTTTTTTTCCCCCCCCCCCCCCCCCCCCCCCCCCCCCCCCCCCCCCCCCCCCCCCCCCCCCCCCCCCCCCCCCCCCCCCCCCCCCCCCCCCCCCCCCCCCCCCCCCCCCCCCCCCCCCCCCCCCCCCCCCCCCCCCCCCCCCCCCCCCCCCCCCCCCCCCCCCCCCCCCCCCCCCCCCCCCCCCCCCCCCCCCCCCCCCCCCCCCCCCCCCCCCCCCCCCCCCCCCCCCCCCCCCCCCCCCCCCCCCCCCCCCCCCCCCCCCCCCCCCCCCCCCCCCCCCCCCCCCCCCCCCCCCCCCCCCCCCCCCCCCCCCCCCCCCCCCCCCCCCCCCCCCCCCCCCCCCCCCCCCCCCCCCCCCCCCCCCCCCCCCCCCCCCCCCCCCCCCCCCCCCCCCCCCCCCCCCCCCCCCCCCCCCCCCCCCCTTTTTTTTTTTTTTTTTTTTTTTTTTTTTTTTTTTTTTTTTTTTTTTTTTTTTTTTTTTTTTTTTTTTTTTTTTTTTTTTTTTTTTTTTTTTTTTTTTTTTTTTTTTTTTTTTTTTTTTTTTTTTTTTTTTTTTTTTTTTTTTTTTTTTTTTTTTTTTTTTTTTTTTTTTTTTTTTTTTTTTTTTTTTTTTTTTTTTTTTTTTTTTTTTTTTTTTTTTTTTTTTTTTTTTTTTTTTTTTTTTTTTTTTTTTTTTTTTTTTTTTTTTTTTTTTTTTTTTTTTTTTTTTTTTTTTTTTT
The DNA here is from genome assembly GCF_017654505.1 of Polyodon spathula. Lineage (NCBI taxonomy): Eukaryota > Metazoa > Chordata > Actinopteri > Acipenseriformes > Polyodontidae > Polyodon > Polyodon spathula. The sequence goes on along the minus strand of NW_024475396.1, from coordinate 14,707 downwards.
TTTTTTTTTTTTTTTTTTTTTTTTTTTTTTTTTTTTTTTTTTTTTTTTTTTTTTTTTTTTTTTTTTTTTTTTTTTTTTTTTTTTTTTTTTTTTTTTTTTTTTTTTTTTTTTTTTTTTTTTTTTTTTTTTTTTTTTTTTTTTTTTTTTTTTTTTTTTTTTTTTTTTTTTTTTTTTTTTTTTTTTTTTTTTTTTTTTTTTTTTTTTTTTTTTTTTTTTTTTTTTTTTTTTTTTTTTTTTTTTTTTTTTTTTTTTTTTTTTTTTTTTTTTTTTTTTTTTTTTTTTTTTTTTTTTTTTTTTTTTTTTTTTTTTTTTTTTTTTTTTTTTTTTTTTTTTTTTTTTTTTTTTTTTTTTTTTTTTTTTTTTTTTTTTTTTTTTTTTTTTTTTTTTTTTTTTTTTTTTTTTTTTTTTTTTTTTTTTTTTTTTTTTTTTTTTTTTTTTTTTTTTTTTTTTTTTTTTTTTTTTTTTTTTTTTTTTTTTTTTTTTTTTTTTTTTTTTTTTTTTTTTTTTTTTTTTTTTTTTTTTTTTTTTTTTTTTTTTTTTTTTTTTTTTTTTTTTTTTTTTTTTTTTTTTTTTTTTTTTTTTTTTTTTTTTTTTTTTTTTTTTTTTTTTTTTTTTTTTTTTTTTTTTTTTTTTTTTTTTTTTTTTTTTTTTTTTTTTTTTTTTTTTTTTTTTTTTTTTTTTTTTTTTTTTTTTTTTTTTTTTTTTTTTTTTTTTTTTTTTTTTTTTTTTTTTTTTTTTTTTTTTTTTTTTTTTTTTTTTTTTTTTTTTTTTTTTTTTTTTTTTTTTTTTTTTTTTTTTTTTTTTTTTTTTTTTTTTTTTTTTTTTTTTTTTTTTTTTTTTTTTTTTTTTTTTTTTTTTTTTTTTTTTTTTTTTTTTTTTTTTTTTTTTTTTTTTTTTTTTTTTTTTTTTTTTTTTTTTTTTTTTTTTTTTTTTTTTTTTTTTTTTTTTTTTTTTTTTTTTTTTTTTTTTTTTTTTTTTTTTTTTTTTTTTTTTTTTTTTTTTTTTTTTTTTTTTTTTTTTTTTTTTTTTTTTTTTTTTTTTTTTTTTTTTTTTTTTTTTTTTTTTTTTTTTTTTTTTTTTTTTTTTTTTTTTTTTTTTTTTTTTTTTTTTTTTTTTTTTTTTTTTTTTTTTTTTTTTTTTTTTTTTTTTTTTTTTTTTTTTTTTTTTTTTTTTTTTTTTTTTTTTTTTTTTTTTTTTTTTTTTTTTTTTTTTTTTTTTTTTTTTTTTTTTTTTTTTTTTTTTTTTTTTTTTTTTTTTTTTTTTTTTTTTTTTTTTTTTTTTTTTTTTTTTTTTTTTTTTTTTTTTTTTTTTTTTTTTTTTTTTTTTTTTTTTTTTTTTTTTTTTTTTTTTTTTTTTTTTTTTTTTTTTTTTTTTTTTTTTTTTTTTTTTTTTTTTTTTTTTTTTTTTTTTTTTTTTTTTTTTTTTTTTTTTTTTTTTTTTTTTTTTTTTTTTTTTTTTTTTTTTTTTTTTTTTTTTTTTTTTTTTTTTTTTTTTTTTTTTTTTTTTTTTTTTTTTTTTTTTTTTTTTTTTTTTTTTTTTTTTTTTTTTTTTTTTTTTTTTTTTTTTTTTTTTTTTTTTTTTTTTTTTTTTTTTTTTTTTTTTTTTTTTTTTTTTTTTTTTTTTTTTTTTTTTTTTTTTTTTTTTTTTTTTTTTTTTTTTTTTTTTTTTTTTTTTTTTTTTTTTTTTTTTTTTTTTTTTTTTTTTTTTTTTTTTTTTTTTTTTTTTTTTTTTTTTTTTTTTTTTTTTTTTTTTTTTTTTTTTTTTTTTTTTTTTTTTTTTTTTTTTTTTTTTTTTTTTTTTTTTTTTTTTTTTTTTTTTTTTTTTTTTTTTTTTTTTTTTTTTTTTTTTTTTTTTTTTTTTTTTTTTTTTTTTTTTTTTTTTTTTTTTTTTTTTTTTTTTTTTTTTTTTTTTTTTTTTTTTTTTTTTTTTTTTTTTTTTTTTTTTTTTTTTTTTTTTTTTTTTTTTTTTTTTTTTTTTTTTTTTTTTTTTTTTTTTTTTTTTTTTTTTTTTTTTTTTTTTTTTTTTTTTTTTTTTTTTTTTTTTTTTTTTTTTTTTTTTTTTTTTTTTTTTTTTTTTTTTTTTTTTTTTTTTTTTTTTTTTTTTTTTTTTTTTTTTTTTTTTTTTTTTTTTTTTTTTTTTTTTTTTTTTTTTTTTTTTTTTTTTTTTTTTTTTTTTTTTTTTTTTTTTTTTTTTTTTTTTTTTTTTTTTTTTTTTTTTTTTTTTTTTTTTTTTTTTTTTTTTTTTTTTTTTTTTTTTTTTTTTTTTTTTTTTTTTTTTTTTTTTTTTTTTTTTTTTTTTTTTTTTTTTTTTTTTTTTTTTTTTTTTTTTTTTTTTTTTTTTTTTTTTTTTTTTTTTTTTTTTTTTTTTTTTTTTTTTTTTTTTTTTTTTTTTTTTTTTTTTTTTTTTTTTTTTTTTTTTTTTTTTTTTTTTTTTTTTTTTTTTTTTTTTTTTTTTTTTTTTTTTTTTTTTTTTTTTTTTTTTTTTTTTTTTTTTTTTTTTTTTTTTTTTTTTTTTTTTTTTTTTTTTTTTTTTTTTTTTTTTTTTTTTTTTTTTTTTTTTTTTTTTTTTTTTTTTTTTTTTTTTTTTTTTTTTTTTTTTTTTTTTTTTTTTTTTTTTTTTTTTTTTTTTTTTTTTTTTTTTTTTTTTTTTTTTTTTTTTTTTTTTTTTTTTTTTTTTTTTTTTTTTTTTTTTTTTTTTTTTTTTTTTTTTTTTTTTTTTTTTTTTTTTTTTTTTTTTTTTTTTTTTTTTTTTTTTTTTTTTTTTTTTTTTTTTTTTTTTTTTTTTTTTTTTTTTTTTTTTTTTTTTTTTTTTTTTTTTTTTTTTTTTTTTTTTTTTTTTTTTTTTTTTTTTTTTTTTTTTTTTTTTTTTTTTTTTTTTTTTTTTTTTTTTTTTTTTTTTTTTTTTTTTTTTTTTTTTTTTTTTTTTTTTTTTTTTTTTTTTTTTTTTTTTTTTTTTTTTTTTTTTTTTTTTTTTTTTTTTTTTTTTTTTTTTTTTTTTTTTTTTTTTTTTTTTTTTTTTTTTTTTTTTTTTTTTTTTTTTTTTTTTTTTTTTTTTTTTTTTTTTTTTTTTTTTTTTTTTTTTTTTTTTTTTTTTTTTTTTTTTTTTTTTTTTTTTTTTTTTTTTTTTTTTTTTTTTTTTTTTTTTTTTTTTTTTTTTTTTTTTTTTTTTTTTTTTTTTTTTTTTTTTTTTTTTTTTTTTTTTTTTTTTTTTTTTTTTTTTTTTTTTTTTTTTTTTTTTTTTTTTTTTTTTTTTTTTTTTTTTTTTTTTTTTTTTTTTTTTTTTTTTTTTTTTTTTTTTTTTTTTTTTTTTTTTTTTTTTTTTTTTTTTTTTTTTTTTTTTTTTTTTTTTTTTTTTTTTTTTTTTTTTTTTTTTTTTTTTTTTTTTTTTTTTTTTTTTTTTTTTTTTTTTTTTTTTTTTTTTTTTTTTTTTTTTTTTTTTTTTTTTTTTTTTTTTTTTTTTTTTTTTTTTTTTTTTTTTTTTTTTTTTTTTTTTTTTTTTTTTTTTTTTTTTTTTTTTTTTTTTTTTTTTTTTTTTTTTTTTTTTTTTTTTTTTTTTTTTTTTTTTTTTTTTTTTTTTTTTTTTTTTTTTTTTTTTTTTTTTTTTTTTTTTTTTTTTTTTTTTTTTTTTTTTTTTTTTTTTTTTTTTTTTTTTTTTTTTTTTTTTTTTTTTTTTTTTTTTTTTTTTTTTTTTTTTTTTTTTTTTTTTTTTTTTTTTTTTTTTTTTTTTTTTTTTTTTTTTTTTTTTTTTTTTTTTTTTTTTTTTTTTTTTTTTTTTTTTTTTTTTTTTTTTTTTTTTTTTTTTTTTTTTTTTTTTTTTTTTTTTTTTTTTTTTTTTTTTTTTTTTTTTTTTTTTTTTTTTTTTTTTTTTTTTTTTTTTTTTTTTTTTTTTTTTTTTTTTTTTTTTTTTTTTTTTTTTTTTTTTTTTTTTTTTTTTTTTTTTTTTTTTTTTTTTTTTTTTTTTTTTTTTTTTTTTTTTTTTTTTTTTTTTTTTTTTTTTTTTTTTTTTTTTTTTTTTTTTTTTTTTTTTTTTTTTTTTTTTTTTTTTTTTTTTTTTTTTTTTTTTTTTTTTTTTTTTTTTTTTTTTTTTTTTTTTTTTTTTTTTTTTTTTTTTTTTTTTTTTTTTTTTTTTTTTTTTTTTTTTTTTTTTTTTTTTTTTTTTTTTTTTTTTTTTTTTTTTTTTTTTTTTTTTTTTTTTTTTTTTTTTTTTTTTTTTTTTTTTTTTTTTTTTTTTTTTTTTTTTTTTTTTTTTTTTTTTTTTTTTTTTTTTTTTTTTTTTTTTTTTTTTTTTTTTTTTTTTTTTTTTTTTTTTTTTTTTTTTTTTTTTTTTTTTTTTTTTTTTTTTTTTTTTTTTTTTTTTTTTTTTTTTTTTTTTTTTTTTTTTTTTTTTTTTTTTTTTTTTTTTTTTTTTTTTTTTTTTTTTTTTTTTTTTTTTTTTTTTTTTTTTTTTTTTTTTTTTTTTTTTTTTTTTTTTTTTTTTTTTTTTTTTTTTTTTTTTTTTTTTTTTTTTTTTTTTTTTTTTTTTTTTTTTTTTTTTTTTTTTTTTTTTTTTTTTTTTTTTTTTTTTTTTTTTTTTTTTTTTTTTTTTTTTTTTTTTTTTTTTTTTTTTTTTTTTTTTTTTTTTTTTTTTTTTTTTTTTTTTTTTTTTTTTTTTTTTTTTTTTTTTTTTTTTTTTTTTTTTTTTTTTTTTTTTTTTTTTTTTTTTTTTTTTTTTTTTTTTTTTTTTTTTTTTTTTTTTTTTTTTTTTTTTTTTTTTTTTTTTTTTTTTTTTTTTTTTTTTTTTTTTTTTTTTTTTTTTTTTTTTTTTTTTTTTTTTTTTTTTTTTTTTTTTTTTTTTTTTTTTTTTTTTTTTTTTTTTTTTTTTTTTTTTTTTTTTTTTTTTTTTTTTTTTTTTTTTTTTTTTTTTTTTTTTTTTTTTTTTTTTTTTTTTTTTTTTTTTTTTTTTTTTTTTTTTTTTTTTTTTTTTTTTTTTTTTTTTTTTTTTTTTTTTTTTTTTTTTTTTTTTTTTTTTTTTTTTTTTTTTTTTTTTTTTTTTTTTTTTTTTTTTTTTTTTTTTTTTTTTTTTTTTTTTTTTTTTTTTTTTTTTTTTTTTTTTTTTTTTTTTTTTTTTTTTTTTTTTTTTTTTTTTTTTTTTTTTTTTTTTTTTTTTTTTTTTTTTTTTTTTTTTTTTTTTTTTTTTTTTTTTTTTTTTTTTTTTTTTTTTTTTTTTTTTTTTTTTTTTTTTTTTTTTTTTTTTTTTTTTTTTTTTTTTTTTTTTTTTTTTTTTTTTTTTTTTTTTTTTTTTTTTTTTTTTTTTTTTTTTTTTTTTTTTTTTTTTTTTTTTTTTTTTTTTTTTTTTTTTTTTTTTTTTTTTTTTTTTTTTTTTTTTTTTTTTTTTTTTTTTTTTTTTTTTTTTTTTTTTTTTTTTTTTTTTTTTTTTTTTTTTTTTTTTTTTTTTTTTTTTTTTTTTTTTTTTTTTTTTTTTTTTTTTTTTTTTTTTTTTTTTTTTTTTTTTTTTTTTTTTTTTTTTTTTTTTTTTTTTTTTTTTTTTTTTTTTTTTTTTTTTTTTTTTTTTTTTTTTTTTTTTTTTTTTTTTTTTTTTTTTTTTTTTTTTTTTTTTTTTTTTTTTTTTTTTTTTTTTTTTTTTTTTTTTTTTTTTTTTTTTTTTTTTTTTTTTTTTTTTTTTTTTTTTTTTTTTTTTTTTTTTTTTTTTTTTTTTTTTTTTTTTTTTTTTTTTTTTTTTTTTTTTTTTTTTTTTTTTTTTTTTTTTTTTTTTTTTTTTTTTTTTTTTTTTTTTTTTTTTTTTTTTTTTTTTTTTTTTTTTTTTTTTTTTTTTTTTTTTTTTTTTTTTTTTTTTTTTTTTTTTTTTTTTTTTTTTTTTTTTTTTTTTTTTTTTTTTTTTTTTTTTTTTTTTTTTTTTTTTTTTTTTTTTTTTTTTTTTTTTTTTTTTTTTTTTTTTTTTTTTTTTTTTTTTTTTTTTTTTTTTTTTTTTTTTTTTTTTTTTTTTTTTTTTTTTTTTTTTTTTTTTTTTTTTTTTTTTTTTTTTTTTTTTTTTTTTTTTTTTTTTTTTTTTTTTTTTTTTTTTTTTTTTTTTTTTTTTTTTTTTTTTTTTTTTTTTTTTTTTTTTTTTTTTTTTTTTTTTTTTTTTTTTTTTTTTTTTTTTTTTTTTTTTTTTTTTTTTTTTTTTTTTTTTTTTTTTTTTTTTTTTTTTTTTTTTTTTTTTTTTTTTTTTTTTTTTTTTTTTTTTTTTTTTTTTTTTTTTTTTTTTTTTTTTTTTTTTTTTTTTTTTTTTTTTTTTTTTTTTTTTTTTTTTTTTTTTTTTTTTTTTTTTTTTTTTTTTTTTTTTTTTTTTTTTTTTTTTTTTTTTTTTTTTTTTTTTTTTTTTTTTTTTTTTTTTTTTTTTTTTTTTTTTTTTTTTTTTTTTTTTTTTTTTTTTTTTTTTTTTTTTTTTTTTTTTTTTTTTTTTTTTTTTTTTTTTTTTTTTTTTTTTTTTTTTTTTTTTTTTTTTTTTTTTTTTTTTTTTTTTTTTTTTTTTTTTTTTTTTTTTTTTTTTTTTTTTTTTTTTTTTTTTTTTTTTTTTTTTTTTTTTTTTTTTTTTTTTTTTTTTTTTTTTTTTTTTTTTTTTTTTTTTTTTTTTTTTTTTTTTTTTTTTTTTTTTTTTTTTTTTTTTTTTTTTTTTTTTTTTTTTTTTTTTTTTTTTTTTTTTTTTTTTTTTTTTTTTTTTTTTTTTTTTTTTTTTTTTTTTTTTTTTTTTTTTTTTTTTTTTTTTTTTTTTTTTTTTTTTTTTTTTTTTTTTTTTTTTTTTTTTTTTTTTTTTTTTTTTTTTTTTTTTTTTTTTTTTTTTTTTTTTTTTTTTTTTTTTTTTTTTTTTTTTTTTTTTTTTTTTTTTTTTTTTTTTTTTTTTTTTTTTTTTTTTTTTTTTTTTTTTTTTTTTTTTTTTTTTTTTTTTTTTTTTTTTTTTTTTTTTTTTTTTTTTTTTTTTTTTTTTTTTTTTTTTTTTTTTTTTTTTTTTTTTTTTTTTTTTTTTTTTTTTTTTTTTTTTTTTTTTTTTTTTTTTTTTTTTTTTTTTTTTTTTTTTTTTTTTTTTTTTTTTTTTTTTTTTTTTTTTTTTTTTTTTTTTTTTTTTTTTTTTTTTTTTTTTTTTTTTTTTTTTTTTTTTTTTTTTTTTTTTTTTTTTTTTTTTTTTTTTTTTTTTTTTTTTTTTTTTTTTTTTTTTTTTTTTTTTTTTTTTTTTTTTTTTTTTTTTTTTTTTTTTTTTTTTTTTTTTTTTTTTTTTTTTTTTTTTTTTTTTTTTTTTTTTTTTTTTTTTTTTTTTTTTTTTTTTTTTTTTTTTTTTTTTTTTTTTTTTTTTTTTTTTTTTTTTTTTTTTTTTTTTTTTTTTTTTTTTTTTTTTTTTTTTTTTTTTTTTTTTTTTTTTTTTTTTTTTTTTTTTTTTTTTTTTTTTTTTTTTTTTTTTTTTTTTTTTTTTTTTTTTTTTTTTTTTTTTTTTTTTTTTTTTTTTTTTTTTTTTTTTTTTTTTTTTTTTTTTTTTTTTTTTTTTTTTTTTTTTTTTTTTTTTTTTTTTTTTTTTTTTTTTTTTTTTTTTTTTTTTTTTTTTTTTTTTTTTTTTTTTTTTTTTTTTTTTTTTTTTTTTTTTTTTTTTTTTTTTTTTTTTTTTTTTTTTTTTTTTTTTTTTTTTTTTTTTTTTTTTTTTTTTTTTTTTTTTTTTTTTTTTTTTTTTTTTTTTTTTTTTTTTTTTTTTTTTTTTTTTTTTTTTTTTTTTTTTTTTTTTTTTTTTTTTTTTTTTTTTTTTTTTTTTTTTTTTTTTTTTTTTTTTTTTTTTTTTTTTTTTTTTTTTTTTTTTTTTTTTTTTTTTTTTTTTTTTTTTTTTTTTTTTTTTTTTTTTTTTTTTTTTTTTTTTTTTTTTTTTTTTTTTTTTTTTTTTTTTTTTTTTTTTTTTTTTTTTTTTTTTTTTTTTTTTTTTTTTTTTTTTTTTTTTTTTTTTTTTTTTTTTTTTTTTTTTTTTTTTTTTTTTTTTTTTTTTTTTTTTTTTTTTTTTTTTTTTTTTTTTTTTTTTTTTTTTTTTTTTTTTTTTTTTTTTTTTTTTTTTTTTTTTTTTTTTTTTTTTTTTTTTTTTTTTTTTTTTTTTTTTTTTTTTTTTTTTTTTTTTTTTTTTTTTTTTTTTTTTTTTTTTTTTTTTTTTTTTTTTTTTTTTTTTTTTTTTTTTTTTTTTTTTTTTTTTTTTTTTTTTTTTTTTTTTTTTTTTTTTTTTTTTTTTTTTTTTTTTTTTTTTTTTTTTTTTTTTTTTTTTTTTTTTTTTTTTTTTTTTTTTTTTTTTTTTTTTTTTTTTTTTTTTTTTTTTTTTTTTTTTTTTTTTTTTTTTTTTTTTTTTTTTTTTTTTTTTTTTTTTTTTTTTTTTTTTTTTTTTTTTTTTTTTTTTTTTTTTTTTTTTTTTTTTTTTTTTTTTTTTTTTTTTTTTTTTTTTTTTTTTTTTTTTTTTTTTTTTTTTTTTTTTTTTTTTTTTTTTTTTTTTTTTTTTTTTTTTTTTTTTTTTTTTTTTTTTTTTTTTTTTTTTTTTTTTTTTTTTTTTTTTTTTTTTTTTTTTTTTTTTTTTTTTTTTTTTTTTTTTTTTTTTTTTTTTTTTTTTTTTTTTTTTTTTTTTTTTTTTTTTTTTTTTTTTTTTTTTTTTTTTTTTTTTTTTTTTTTTTTTTTTTTTTTTTTTTTTTTTTTTTTTTTTTTTTTTTTTTTTTTTTTTTTTTTTTTTTTTTTTTTTTTTTTTTTTTTTTTTTTTTTTTTTTTTTTTTTTTTTTTTTTTTTTTTTTTTTTTTTTTTTTTTTTTTTTTTTTTTTTTTTTTTTTTTTTTTTTTTTTTTTTTTTTTTTTTTTTTTTTTTTTTTTTTTTTTTTTTTTTTTTTTTTTTTTTTTTTTTTTTTTTTTTTTTTTTTTTTTTTTTTTTTTTTTTTTTTTTTTTTTTTTTTTTTTTTTTTTTTTTTTTTTTTTTTTTTTTTTTTTTTTTTTTTTTTTTTTTTTTTTTTTTTTTTTTTTTTTTTTTTTTTTTTTTTTTTTTTTTTTTTTTTTTTTTTTTTTTTTTTTTTTTTTTTTTTTTTTTTTTTTTTTTTTTTTTTTTTTTTTTTTTTTTTTTTTTTTTTTTTTTTTTTTTTTTTTTTTTTTTTTTTTTTTTTTTTTTTTTTTTTTTTTTTTTTTTTTTTTTTTTTTTTTTTTTTTTTTTTTTTTTTTTTTTTTTTTTTTTTTTTTTTTTTTTTTTTTTTTTTTTTTTTTTTTTTTTTTTTTTTTTTTTTTTTTTTTTTTTTTTTTTTTTTTTTTTTTTTTTTTTTTTTTTTTTTTTTTTTTTTTTTTTTTTTTTTTTTTTTTTTTTTTTTTTTTTTTTTTTTTTTTTTTTTTTTTTTTTTTTTTTTTTTTTTTTTTTTTTTTTTTTTTTTTTTTTTTTTTTTTTTTTTTTTTTTTTTTTTTTTTTTTTTTTTTTTTTTTTTTTTTTTTTTTTTTTTTTTTTTTTTTTTTTTTTTTTTTTTTTTTTTTTTTTTTTTTTTTTTTTTTTTTTTTTTTTTTTTTTTTTTTTTTTTTTTTTTTTTTTTTTTTTTTTTTTTTTTTTTTTTTTTTTTTTTTTTTTTTTTTTTTTTTTTTTTTTTTTTTTTTTTTTTTTTTTTTTTTTTTTTTTTTTTTTTTTTTTTTTTTTTTTTTTTTTTTTTTTTTTTTTTTTTTTTTTTTTTTTTTTTTTTTTTTTTTTTTTTTTTTT
>NW_024475395.1:0-18388 GCF_017654505.1 Polyodon spathula | reverse complement strand
CTCTATTATTATAAAAAATAAATACATAAATATTTGGTTGTTTTGTGAATTAAACATAGTGGTGAGTGAAGCCTAAACTCTCGCTGGTTATTGTGATCTTGTCACTGGTGTCTCTTTGTGAATATGCTGCTGGTTCTCAGTTAATGTGATCTTGTCACTGGTGTCTCTTTGTGAATATGCTGCTGGTTCTCAGTTAATGTGATCTTGTCACTGGGGCTTCTTTGTGAGTGTGCTGCTGGTTCTCAGTCGTTCACTTTGTGTGTCTCGTCTCAATGCTATTCCCCTGCAGGGCAGTCTGGTGGATTACCTGCGGTCTAGAGGGAGGTCTGTGCTGGGTGCAGACTGTCTGCTGAAGTTCTCGCTGTGAGTATTGCAACTTCCTCTAAATGGAGCAGCCATCTTAAGGTGTCAAGTCTTCAGATATTGAACAGGTTTTTAGCTCCAATTGAAAAACAGCAGCTCTATACAGCAGGTGCTTATAAGAATTGATCGGATACAAAAATACTGCAGGGTTGTGTGAACAATGTAACCCCTTTAATATCACTTCAGAGGGGCTCAAACAATGACAACAATCCAATAAAACAGAAATGAAGCACTGGTACTATTGGAATGTAATAGTGATACAGTTTACAGTGTGAAAGTTCACATACACCAGTGTGTGCTAATTATTGCATTGATTACATCACTGCTAACTCTAAAAATGCATTTTTATTTAGTACTGTATTCTAAACTACAGCTTTATTGTGCTTTTATTTCTCAAAGTGACCTTAAGGGTGGGTCTTGTTTTTGAATAATACTGGCTAGTAGAACAGGTATATAACGTTCTCCCTGTCCCCCAGCGACGTGTGCGAAGCCATGGAATACCTGGAGGCCAACAACTTTGTCCACCGAGACCTGGCGGCACGCAATGTCCTCGTCTCTGAGGACAACATCGCCAAAGTGAGCGACTTTGGACTGACCAAAGAGGCCTCTTCCATCCAGGACATGGGCAAGCTGCCCGTCAAGTGGACATCCCCGGAGGCACTGCGGGAAAAGGTGACGAGGACTGTGAGGCAGGATGGTCTAGTGCTCCTGCTTGCTTAGGCATTGGGAGGACACAGTGTGGTCTAGTGCTACTGCTGAAGGACTGGGAGGCAGTGTGGTCTAGTTCTAGGCTCCTTAGGAACTGGGAGGCAAAGTGTCGCAGGGACGGTTAGTTCTGACGGACTGGGAGGCGTGTGAACTAGAGCTCCCGCTCTGACCCCCACATTAGGCAGTGTAGTCTCGGTGGTTAGCGCGAGGACTGGAAGGGTAGCTGTGGTATAGTGCTCTGCCTAGGGGACTGGGAGGGCAAGTGTCGTGTCTGGTGGGTAGCGCTGCGGGCCTGGGAGGAGGCAGTTGTGCGTCAGAGGGATTAGAGTGAGTGACTGGTAGCGGACCCTGGTTGGCCGTTAGAGCTGAGGACAATCGCGACTCCCTAGACCCTCAGTCACACAGCTCATTTCGCCCACTGACCGGTCATACATTGTGGTCTAGAGGTTAGTGCTGAGGGACTGGGAGGCAGTGTGGAATAGTGTTAGGGCTGAGGGTCTGGGAGGCAGTGTGGTGTAGCAGTTAGAGCTGAGGGACTGGGAGGCAGTGTGGTCTAGAGGTTAGAGCTGAGGGACTGAGGGAGTCAGTGTGGTCTAGAGGTTAGAGCTGAGAGACTGGGAGACAGCAGGGCTTGAATTTCAGCGCAGGATCGTGGGAATTGCATTTTTCAAGTTGCTTGCGCTTATCTGCAACTTTCCGTGCGGTTAAGTCGCCCGTCCTACGCGCACCACCCAGCAGAGATATTTTAAAGACACCAAGCTACTCTATTTTGAAAGGCACGCCTTTTAGGGTGTCTCTAAAAATTCTCGTGGTTCGAATGCGAAAAAGTCCGGTTTCTTCGGAGTTTACGAAACGCTACAACAATCTGGTTTAAAATAAAAAGAATTTAAGCAAGACTTTATTCTATCGTACATGATTCTTGGCTGCTATCTTGAAGCATTATAGATACTCAGTACACTGCAGTATAAGTAAAAACAGTTTAAAAAAATAAATAAATAAAGTAAACATTAGTGTGTGATTTAATTATTTAAAAATCAAATAAATAGTGTCCTGAGGTGGTGGCAGCCTCATGCTATGTAGATGCTTCTCTTCAGCAGGGAATGGGAACCTTGTCCCAAGGATAGAGGATAGGATAGATGGGAGAATGGATGGTACAAAGTACAGGCAAATCCTTGAGGAAACCTGTTTGAGTCAGCCAAGACTCTGAATCTGGGGAGGAAATTCACATTTCAGCAGGACAATGACCCGAAGCACAAAGCCAAAGCCACACTAGTGTGGTTGAACAAGAAGAGAATTAATGTTCTTGAGTGGCCCAGTCAAAGTCCTGACTTGAATCCAATCGAAAATTTATGGCGAGACTTGAAGATTGCAGTCCATCGACGATCCCCAACAAACTTGTCAGAGCTGTAGCAATTTTCCTGTGACGAATGGGCAAAACTTTCACCATCCTACTGTGCAAAGCTAGTAGAGACCTATCCAAAAAGACTCATAGCAGTAATTGCTGCAAAAGGTGCTTCTACCAAGTACTGACTTAAGGGGCTGAACACTTATGCAACCAGTAAATTTCATGTTATACATTTTCTTTGCAGGTTTTGCTGACATTTAACCTCCTCCTCATATAACAGTGTTCAGTTTAACCACTACAGGTTTGAATAAAAAAAAGTTTGTTTGAAAAACTGCGCACACATTATTTACAATTCAACAAAATTTGACATTATTGGTAGGGGGTGAATACTTCTGCAAACCACTGTATAGTGATGTTTGTAATACAAAAAATAACATAATTGACTTTTATATTCTCATCTCTACCACATGTAGTATGTCTTCCTGTTGTAGCTTACATAATGTGAAAGGAAATTTTGTGGCCATTTGTTTGATGTTACATGCATGCAGTACAAACTATCCAGTAGTTAAACATACATAAATGAAAACAGTGAAAAACAGGCAAAAATTGGTGGCCATTTTGTTGATGTACTCATGCAATGCCGTACCTCACTAGACCAGAGTTAGTGTTCTTAAATAAACTTCATGTCAGGCAATGGCAAAAGCAATAGTGAGTGCTCGTCTCACAGTGATGAACAGCTGTTGAGTCTCCTGAAAGCAGCTATCAAAGTACCGTTTATTCGGCTTGCACCCACAAAACTTCATGTCAGGCAATGGCAACGACTATAGTGGGACGGCGTGGTAGTTCACAGGTGATGACAGCTGTTGAGTCTCCTGAAAGCAGTTATTTTAAAGCCAAATTTTGGAAATTTTGGAATCCCCCCCCCCCCCCATTGGCTGCAGCATATCTCCCCAGCACACAAAAATGAAATTCAAGCCTTGACAGTGTGGCTGGTGTTACTGCTGAGGGACTGGGAGGCAATGTTGCTGGTGTTACTGCTGAGGGACTGGGAGGCAGTGTTGCTGGTGTTACTGCTGAGGGACTGGGAGGCAATGTTGCTGGTGTTACTGCTGAGGGACTGGGAGGCAATGTTGCTGGTGTTACTGCTGAGGGACTGGGAGGCAATGTTGCTGGTGTTACTGCTGAGGGACTGGGAGGCAGTGTGGTCCGGTGTTACTGCTGAGGGACTGGGAGGCAGTGTTGCTGGTGTTACTGCTGAGGGACTGGGAGGCAATGTTGCTGGTGTTACTGCTGAGGGACTGGGAGGCAATGTGCTGGTGTTACTGCTGAGGGACTGGGAGGCAGTGTGGTCCGGGTGTTACTGCTGAGGGACTGGGAGGCATTGTGGCCGGTGTTACTGCTGAGGGACTGGGAGGCAGTGTGGTCTAGTGGTTAGAGCTGAGGGACTGGGCAGTAAACAAACACAGCAAGGTTATCCCTCTCTCCCGCCCCATAACTGAACTCTTTCCCTGTTTGTATTGCAGAAATTCTCCACAAAGTCTGACGTGTGGAGCTATGGAATTCTTCTGTGGGAGATCTACTCCTTCGGCCGAGTGCCTTACCCCAGGATTGTGAGTATCTGTGCCATGTCCACAAATCTCAAGTGCAACGGCAAAAAATAAAGATGTGGGTTATTGGTTTTTTTTTTTACCATACAATAATTGTATTCCTTTCACACAGTTTGCCATTGAACTTCAAACTATGGCCTGTATTGTCAGTGCCACTAAACCTTGTTTCCCCATTTCAGTACAAGCAAGAGAGTTTTATGGGTAGTGTTTCACTGTGGCCAGTAGAGGGAGCCCATGCTGTATGAAAAATATCCATCTCAACAGTAAGAGCTGATCACAGCCCCACTCAGCTGTGATGTGCACTTCAGAGTAAGAGCTGATCACAGCCCCACTGAGCTGTGATGTACATCTCAGCAGTAAGAGCAGATCTCAGCTCCACTCACCTGTGTTCTACCCCTACAGGCCCTCAAGGACGTGGTCCCACGGGTGGAGAAGGGCTATAAGATGGATGCTCCAGATGGCTGCTCCCCCGTGGTGTACGACATCATGAAGCAGTGTTGGATCCTGGACCCGCTGGTCCGGCCCAGCTTTCGAGTCCTGAGGGAGAAGATGCAGCACATCCAGGCCAAGGAGCTGTACCTGTGAGGTGGGAGCCAGAGCGAGAGGGAGGGGGGGGGGGGGGGCTCGACAAGAAGACACTATGACTCCAATCCAGAGCAGGAGAAATGGAAGCAGCTTCATTGATGAAGCCTCCTGAACTCTATATCCCACTCTCTCTCGAGGGGAGAGAGGGGCTGGCACCTTTTCTTCCATGTTCAGTACGAATATGTGTTGCCTAAATGAATTCTACTGTATATGATGAGCCCCACCCCCTCTCCTTGTGTAAAATCTCCAGTTCCAGCATGCTTCATCCCCTCCTGCTGCCAAAGTCCTTGTGGTCGATACGCTGTGTGCAAAAGTGCCTCCAGACCGCAGACACCACTGCGGTATTGCATTGCTGTCCGATTGGGACACGGCCCTTTTTATTTCCTGTATGGATTTATTTTATTATTATTTTTTTTTTAATTATTATTGTTGCCGTTATTATTGTTGTGTTTGTGGCTCATTTCTCTCTCCTGCCTTCTTCGACACAGACTTACTGAGTTGTCCACATATCAAAGAAAAATGTACGTCAGCCAGCCCTTTTACTATGCCTTCACAACGAAGACATTTCTGAGTCAACATGAACTCCTAGGTCTTTTTCTTAGATTTCTTCTCCAATTTCAGTATCTCCCATTTGATATTTATAATGTACATTTTTATTTCCTGCGTGCAGTACCTTACACTTTTCTCTATTAAATGTCATTTGCCATGTGTCTGCCAGTTCTGAATCTTGTCTAGATCATTTGGAATGACAATTGCTGCTGCAACAGTGTTTGCCACTCCTCCTACTTTTGTGTCGTCTGCAAATTTAACAAGTTTGCTTACTATACAAGAATCTAAATCATTAATGTAGATTAGGAATAGCAGAGGACCTAATACGGATCCCTGCGTTACACCACTGGTTACCAAACTCCATTCTGAGGTTTTTTCCTCTAATCAGTACTTTCTTTTTTCTACATGTTAACCACTCCCTAATCCATGTACATGTGTTTCCTTGAATCCCAACTGCGTTCAGTTTGAGAATTAATCTTTTGTGCAGGACTTTGTCAAAAGCTTTCTGGAAAACTAAATAAACCATGTCATATGCTTTGCAATTGTCCATTATCGATGTTGCATCCTCAAAAAAATCCAGCAAGTTAGTTAGACACGATCTCCCTTTCCTGAAAACCATGTTGACTGTCTCCCAGGACCCTGTTACCATATAGGTAATTTTCCATTTTGGATCTTATTATAGTTTCCATAAGTTTGCATATAATAGAAGTCAGTCTTACTGGTCTGTAGTTACCTGGTTCAGTTTTGTTTCCCTTTTTGTGGATCGGTATTACGTTTGCAATTTTACAGTCTGTCGGTACCACCCCTGTGTCAAGAGACTGCTGCATGATCTTGGTTAGCGGTTTGTAAATAACTTCTTTCATTTCTTTGAGTACTACTGGGAGGATCTCATCCGGCCCAGGGGATTTGTTTATTTAAAGAGCTCCTAGTCCCTTTAACACTTCTGCCTCAGTTATGCTAAAGTTATTTAAAACTGGATAGGAACTGGATTACAGGGGGGGCATGTTGTCATTATCTTCCTTTGTAAAAAAAAAAATTGCTATTTTTTTTTCTTCTTCTATGATTTTGCCATTTGTATCTCTTAAACATTTAATCTCCTCTTTGAATGTTCTCTTGCTGTTGTAATATTGGAAAAAACATTTTGGAATTGGTTTTAGCTCCCTTAGCAATGTTTATTTCTATTTCTCTCTTGGCCTTTTTAACTTCCTTTTTGACTTGCTTTTGCAGTTCTGTGTACTCTTTCTGCGTACTTTTTTTTTGGTCCTTTTTTAATGCTCTGTAAAGTGCCTTTTTTCACTGAATATTTTTTTTAAATTGATCTATTAAACCATTTTGGCAATTTAGTTTTACATTTAGATTTGTCTACTTTAGGGATATAATTGTTTTGCGCCTCTAGTACTACATTTTTGAAGAACAACCATCCTCTTTGTGGGTGTTTTCTCTATTTTACTCCAATCTCCTTCTTTTCGTTTCTGTTTTATGCCTTCATAGTTTGCTTGTCTAAAATTTTAAACCGTAGCTTTAGTCTATACTTTTTGTGTTTTAAAAAAAAATTCAAATGAGACAATGTTGTGCAGATTGTTTTGCAGTGGTTATCTGACCTCTGTTTTAGTTATGCTATCTTCGTTATTTCTAAAGTCTAAATCAAGGCATGCCTCCCATTTATTCGGTGCCTTGACAAATTGTGTTAGGAATCAGTCATTTGCCTTTTCCGCCATTTCAATTTCATCCTTCTTGCTACCCATCGGGTTTTCCCCATTTAGTTGGGGGAAGTTGAAATCCCCCATTAGTATGGCTTCTCCTTTGCTACACGCATTTCTAATGTCATTGTATAACAGATTATTGTGCTCACCGTCTGAATCTGGTGGCCTATAGCATGCCCCTATTATTATGCCCGTTGAATTTTTGTACATTATTCTGACCCATATTGATTCGGCTTTGTTTTCTTTGTCCATGTTTAACACCTGGGCTTCAAGACTGTTTCTTATGTATAGTGCTACCCCTCCTCCTCTTCTGTCCTGCCTGTCTTTCTTATACAGTGTATACCCACAAATATTATATTCGTCCCCATCACTCTCAGATAACCACGTTTCTGTAACACCTATCACATCATAGTTACCTGTTAGTGCAGTAGCTTCAAGTTCTAGAATTTTGTTTCTGATACTTCTAGCATTTAGATAAATACATTTTAATGGTTGTCTTACCTGAGTTGTTTTTCTTGTTTTGATGCGGTCTCCCTTCTGTTTTTTTGTTGATTTCTCCCCCCTTCCTTTCTAGTTAAAATGCTTCCGAACCTGCTCGAGGATCTTTTCTCCGAGTAGACTAGTTCCCTTGTTATTTAAATGCAGTCCATCCCGTCTATACAAATAGTCCTCGTTGTAGAATGTGGTCCAATGATCAAGATAGGTGAAGCCTTCCTGTCTGCACCATGTCTTCAGCCATGCGTTTAGATTAATTATTTCCAGCTGTCCATATGGTCCTTTGCAAGGTGCGGGTGGTATACCAGAAAATACCACAGTTTTGTTTTTCTCTTTTAATTTCCTTCCTAGCTCTCTGAATTTGTTTTGCAGGGATTTTGGTCTGTCTCTTCCAATGTTGTTTGTACCGATGTGGACGACTACTACCGGGTCGTCTCCTGTTCGTTCTAGGAGCCTGTCCACATTCTCAGTGATGTGCTTGACCGAGGCTCCCAGAAGGCAGCACACTGTTGTAGTAAGGGGGTCCAAACTGCGAATTGAACTTGCTGTGTTTCTCAATATGGAGTCCCCAACAATCATGACCTCCCTTCTTTTTGCTGTCTGGTCACCACTGTCAATAGGGTCCTGGATGTTGTTCCTTTCATTCTCTTGTTGTTGGTTCTGCTCATCACAATTCTGAAGTGACTCAAATCTGTTGGTTGTTTTGATTTCTGGTGGTTGTGTTTGACGAAGTTTCTTTTTTTTCCCTGCTTCTGCCTACCTGAACCCAGCTGTTCTGACCTTCTATCTCCCTGGTGGCTTTCAGTCTGTTAGGGGTGATGCAGACTTCCATGAATTGTTGGTGTGCCAGTTCCTCAAGATCCTGTTGCTGTCTCACTTCTTCCAGCTCCATTTCTAGCATACTTACTAGTTTATGCAAATCCTGGATCGCGCGGCACTTTACGCACACTTGGTTTAGCTCCGCTGGGTTTTCTCGGATTTCCCACATCAAGCAGGTGTCACAGATTATTGGCTTGAAGACCATGTTGAGGTTTTTTTTTTTTTTTTGAAGTTTAGTTTCTTCTGCAGCCGTCAACCTGCTTTCAAACTGCTTCGAAACTGCTCTGTACTTTTCCACGCCTGTACTTCTCCCACTCGCTGTTGCTGGGAAGACTGCCTCGCTTAACCCCTTATAAAAGTTTCCCATAGTAAAAGCATAGCAAAGTGTAATAAAGTATAGTTAAAACATAGAACATTGTAAACCCCAGCAAGGTACTGTATGGTAAAGCATATTAAACAATTACCTTGCAATTTTATTAGGGCACCTAAAATGACATTTTGATCATAGTGAGAGGTTTATGTTGCTGTGACAGAAATTGTGTTGGCTAAATAGCAAAAGGATAGGCAATGCAATTTGAGTATTTGTTTCATTCTGTTAACCAGAAATGTTATTATGTTTTATTAAGTTTATTTTTTATTTTTATTGTAGTACTGTGTAGAGACTATGAAAGCAGCGATCCAGGCTCTTCTCTGAGCTCCCTTACACATTCAGTAAATCCCGAAGTGCAGAGAGGGATTAGATTATTTTCATGTAACCCCATCCCAACTGGTCTCGGTTGAGGACATGAGAAATGGAATGCTCTGCAGAACATTAGGGGATACAATTATGAACTCCATCGTCCTCTCTTATACGGTCTCTCTCTCTCTCTCTCTCTCTCTCTCTCTCTCTCTCTCTCTCTCTCTGGGACTACTTGAGTATTTTTTGGAGTTCTTCTGGAGCTACACAAGACATTACATTTAACTACAACGGGCTGATGGCCCTGACATTATTTACACAAGTCCAGTTCCTAGATTATGACATTGTGGAGTGTTAATCTAGACAGGCTATGGGAATTAATTATGCTCAGTTCCCAAGCTTGCATTACTCAGAGTTTGGTTACCTTAAAGGAAGCCTTTGGTATCTGTTAAATTCAGCCCCAAACTCTATTAATCCTGTTATCTATTGTCTTAGACCGGAACCTTATGGTCAGTCACACACTAGATGGCCCCTTGTCCTTCTCTTTGTATCAGTGCCAGGGTTTTGGAAAAGATTCAAGCTAAATAGGTAGGGATTGCATACCACAGAATAATCAAATGCCACAAAGATTAAACTGAATTAAAGAGAAAAATGGAATTTCTTACTATTGTTTGAAAAGGCTTATAGAACAAGTACAGTACAGTATAGTATAATTAACTTTCTGGTTTTGCAGTGCCAAAGTTAACCAGTAGGGGTCATGTTGTTTGTGTATTTGGTGTGTTTCTTTTTTTTGGTTTGCTGTGATTCTGAAGGATTGTGCTGTAGGATGTGAGTAGCTTCCCTTATCAAATTGTCCCATAGTAAAAGCATAGCAAAGTGTAATAGCATAGTGAAACCAATATAAAGCTTATGTCAGCATTGTAAAGCCCAGAGAGCTATGGTAAAGCATGTTAAGAAAAACATGGCAACCCATTTTGTAACTGCATAGTATCACCATGGGGGAAAAGCATGAGAACACTGTGAAGTGGTTTGCTAAGGGTAACTATACTTTGAGTTTCTAATTCCTTATACTACCGGAATTTAATACAGAACTGTGTTTAGCTTTAGCCTGGTTGCTAGGCAGCAATGGGTAGCTCCTCTGCTCATGTGATTATGATCTTCGTGCGGTGAAGTGATAATGTTTTTGTTGTTTTAAAAGAAAGTATGAATTAGACCATATGATCTTGCAAATTTGCTATGTTGGCATATAGACAAACACATGTATACGAGTTAGGTAACATTTTGGGATGTTGTGAGATGTTTGCATTTGAAGTTGACTAAACCCCACAGTTGTTTTCATTTATTTATATGTCCAAATATCTCTGTTCACATTTCTATCTGTTTTTTTTATCTTCTAGAAGTTCTCTTTGCAAATAACTACTTTGTGTATTTTCCTCCTGGGAAGTTAAGCAGGTAAAAGCTTTGGGAAGATGTTATCTAACTTTGACAAAGTTGTAATGGTATAATAACAAACAACTCCTAGCTGGGCACACGCCTGGAGTTAAATGGCCAAGAGCTTCGGAGTTCTCATGTAAATTTCTTCATGATACAGTAATCAACCACCCAAATAGAACGAACCGTTTTCCGACTCAGGTCTATAGTTTTCACAAAACTTCAGTGGATGAGAGTCATTAGATTTAACTACCTATAGTGGCCTCACTAGATATTCTGCCATTGTGTGCTTTACAGTTATGGCTAAAACTGGTAACATTAAATTTGCACAGTAATTTAGCAGTTTTCCAATGGTTATAATATGCATTTACCATACCTTGCATGGTCTTTCTTTGCAATGCTTACCTATGCTTTACCATGCTTTCACTATGCTTTTACTATGGGAACCTTATTACTGGAGCAGTGTCTGAGGGCTGAGTAATCAGGGTTCCATGGAATTCAGTGGATCTCCTGCAGTTTGATTGATTTTGCAATGAATCACAAAAGTGTTTTCCAGATCTTTGATGCACAATCACAATTTCAAAACAGACCATCCTTTGGGTAGATTGAAAAATAAAGATCCTGCTGCAAATACATTTAGTAGAAAATTCTGGTAGAATAAATAAAAATGTTCTACTTACTGTTGCTGCCAATTTACTGCCCTCTAGTATAATGACTCTCTAGTGCCCTGGAGCAGTCTAGAGGTACCAAAACATGCACCAGATACTTGTTGTACATAAATATTTATTTTTATTTTCAGATCTTTTAAAAGCTGTAGTGTGTCATGATAAATTGTATGAAAACGAGTGATTTGATTGGTTGTGATGATGTATAATACCATACAAAGATAAATTGTCCGGATTTAGCACTATATACAATATAGAGCATCAAATACACCGTATCTCTCGGATGTTGCTGATTTGAACATTCAGATTGAGCCACAGTTGATGCAGCTTCATGCCATGAGAGAGAGCTGTCTAACTTCAAATAAGGTAATATGCTGTGTTCGTGGGAACAACGATAGGGAGACCCATGAGTTAACAAGACATCCATAAACAGCTGTGTATAATGGTGTAATGCTGTGAAAAGACATGTGGAGAGCAGCTATTACTGCCAGACTGGGCAAGGCTAAGAAAATCACTGTGATGGTGAGGAGAACTGAACTGAACTATCAATCAAGCAGGTACGCTCTGTGAAGAATGCAGTCAAATACTGCGTGAGACATGCTGCAATCTTGTAAAGGGATTACCCCAACCACCTTTAACAGCTGGAGTGTCTTTGCAAGTGCCAGCTTCCTTTTATACTCTTTGTCTGATCTGGCTTATGTTACATATGTCTGTGGCATGCAACTAGAAATAGAGTGAATTCTGAGCTCCAGGCCATCAACACACGAAAAAAAAGGATGTGAAAGGCTTTTTTTATTCCTAACAGTGTGATTTATTGATAATACTGTCTGGTCATTCGGGGGTTAAGACTGTTATTCTCCATGGTACCTTAATGAGACGGGACCCCTGGAGGTGTGGGCACCACGCTGAATGTGCTTAAAGAGTATAATTACAGTAACAGATAGATTACAATAACAAACACACCCTCCAGCTCCAGACCTAAATATTTGCCGACAATGCATTCCTCCAGATACAATAGGAGACCCGAGAGCACCGTTGCGGCAGCCAAAACTTTGGTTTACCAGTTTATTGTTTACTCAGTGGCTCTTGCATTCCTGAGGGAGACATTCTGTCTTAAATTCACATTTGTTAGCTGCCAGCCAGTCTGCTATGCCTTCTCGATTCCATAGTGCCCCTATAGGTCTGTCTTGGAAAGAATTGCAGTATATTGGTCTGTTTTCCAGCTGGTTTCCCCTGTTCTTACATTGTGGTTCAGTGGTCCAGAGTTATCATACTCTGGTGTCTGTCACATGTACTGTCAAAGCCTCTATTTCAGGTAGTGACTTCTTCAGCACAAAACGTTGTTCTTTGATTTTCTTACTTAAGCTTCATTATCAGTGTTGTCCAGTAAAAACAAGTAAGTCCATAAGATGTCCCCGGGGTAGTTACCCTTTCACTGTTGCATTGTGTTAATGTCTGTCCACGTCAATGATACAGACCACAGGCTTTGACAGTGTAATTTTCTTTCAATAAAGTTCCATAAAGGTGGGGTCCAGCAGAAAGAAACCATTTCACTGCCACATTGTTTCAACCTCTGGATCAGTTTTACATCTTCATTTTACTTTATCCTTACAAACAATTTGATATCAGATTCCCTTTTCATTTCTCACCTGGGAATTTTTTTTGTTTTTCACAAAAAATCAAATTTCCAAGTCTTTGTATGAATGAAAAACAATTTGATATCAATGACTATTGTTGGCTCCTTTAAAATCAGTCTATGAAAGTTTGAGTATAAAGCAAAATTTTAGTCCTACAAAACAACTTAAAGCTATATAAATAGGGCAGTTGTTTTAAAATATGTCTAAATCATGATGCATATGCTTGTATCTTCATTGAATTTGAACTATATCTCAGGTCCCAGTGTCTGTGTGTCTGTCTGTGCAGGAGAAGCGGCGGCTTGCAATTCGGAATGCAGCTTCACAGTGGGAGACTCTAATTCAGAAGCGCAGCAGCATTGGAAAGAGCTTTCTGGAGCTCCCTGCTCAGAATGGCAGTAAGGAGCAGGTCAGTCCTGTCAACGGGACTCCCACTGAACTCTTCACAGAGGAGCCCAGGTAACACACTGCAGACACTCACAACCATGTTGTTAACATCACGCTAGCAAGGCAACGTTTCCCAATGTTATAAAAAACGTTGTGATTAATCACGGTAAACCATGGGAAATGCTGTAATTAAGTATAGGAAATGCTTGCTATAACCAAATATGATACTATTAGTACTTTATGATAAAAAAGCTCCATTCCAGTCAATTTTTCTTTTATAAAAGTTGGCAGTATACATTTGCATAGTACTGTTGCAGTTTTTCCATTCTTTTTCCATGGTCTACGGTATCTACTATGTCTCTCAGTGGTTTACAAGGCATGCCTGTGATTTACCCTGCTTCCACTATGCTTTATTAAATTTTTACTATGGCAAACTTTTCTAAAGGTTGTCTGTAACAACAACAAAAAAATATCCTGAGTCTTGCACAGGATTCCCAAACTTCTGTAAGGTTCGAGTTCTTCTTAAAATAATCAGACATTCTTCTTTGGGTAAGTTCAATCAAAAAAGCTTTATTCAGGAACCAGTAGATCAAAAGTAGTACAGGATACAGCAGCAACAGCAGTGGAACTGCAAGTAAACTCACAGGTCTCAAAAGATGGGATATGGGTAACAGAACTGCAAGTAAACTTGCAGGTGGAACCCGAGCAATGAGAGACTTGTTATAAGCATTAATATACTCGTCAATTGCCTGCCCAGTGGGAGTGGAACTACACCTAGAGGGAGTGGAAACCCCCTACTTCCACCAATGAATAGTTTTAACCCCCCTTCATAGCAGGTATGTTAGTAGGCTTTCCATGACACGACACTAAAAGTATAGCATGCCACTTTTAGCACAGGTTTGTGGTTTAGAACTAGTGTGACAGGTATGACTAAGTGGTGACGTCAGGCCAGATGCAGGAAGAAAACAAAGTTAAGGTACTGCAGGCCAAAAGACACTGAGGCGCCGTTTATTTTGAAAAGAACAAAAATAAATAAAATATTTTAACAAAAACATGCTGCTCATAGAGCAAAAATGAGTCACGAGCACTAAACAATGCGATTAGGCTGGGCAGTAGCCTTCATTTTTACCTTCCTCTCTCGCTCTCGTTCACTCCTCTGAACACCCACCCAGAGGGCAGAAAGCTGCAGGCTTTTATACAGGTGACCATCTCCCAGTTGGCAATAAATGAATCACTTAATTAATATGGAGGTGGCCACCTTCTGCACCAGGATTTTAATTGTGACTGGGATTTCCCATCCACTACAAAACAAAAAACACCCACGCCTCTTTTATTTTTAATAAAAAAATAACAAAACACACAGAATTAGCCGTCATTTAAATACATAATAAATCATTCTAATAATAATACAAAACAAATATACTTTATAAGAGCAGGGCGAGCCCAGGCGACCATGCAGCGACGTCCAGACATGCAGCCTGGGTGTCTGGGAGCCAACCCCCAGGCACCGGGCTATGGCACAGGGGTGATGGTTGGTGCTGTGGTGGATGTGGTTCTCACCCCCCCCCCCCTTTTTTTTTTTTTCTTCGTAGCTAGCAACTCCCTCTTCTGGGGCTCATTCTCTTCTGCTGCAAAAATTGCTGCGTGGGAAGCTGGTCTCCTGACCCCACCCCCCCACCTTTCTTCATGGCTAGCAACTCCCCTTTGTGGGGCTCAGGCTACTGTATTCCCTTCTGCAATGAAGGACTGGCAGCGACCCCAGGCGAAGCAGAGCTGGCAGCAACCCCAGACGATGTGGAGCAGCAGGCAACCCCAGACGATGCGGACGTGGCGTCCTTGGGCGGTGCAAGGCAGACATTCCGTGAAAGCAGCAGGGGCTCCTCCCCTTCTGGCTGCGAAGGCAGCAGGGGCGTCTCCCCTTCTGGCTGCGAAGGCGGCAGGGGTTCCTCCCCTTCTGGCTGCGAAGGCGGCAGGGCCTCCTTCCCTCCTTCTGTGAGGGGCAGTTAGCTGGGAAATGCCCTCACTCCCCACAGATGCAGCAACAGTACTGTACTCCCATGCTGTGGAGGAGGGCTTCCCAACCAACCTCCTCCTATGGTTGTAACCTTGGTTCCAAATCCTTTTCCTGAGGTGGGGAGCGGTAGTAGTCAGGCGACACGTGCCTGGCCTTGCCAACTTCAAAGCACCACTCCTTCCTCCTCAAGAAAGTTAGGTAGACATCCACTGGGGCAGACACATGATGGGGCTTGTGACCAGCCTTGCACTGTGACAGGGTGCTCGTGTCACGTGTGTGGGTAGCCACTGCTTAAGCAATACAGAGAGACATGGGAGGTGGAGTTGAAACGCCAGCATAGGCATGCAGGATTTATTAATACAAAAGTAAATAAATAAAGGGGTCATGTGATGTTACAAGCAATGGTAATGCACAGAGAACACATACAGCAAGCTGTACAAAAGGCAAAATAAAACACAGTACAAAAACTACAAATAAAAGGTGCCACACAGGGTAAGTGCTAGCCTTATAAACGAGGCATGCCGCTCCAAGAACCGGCTACATTACTTGGGATCACTATCCCATAAACTAACCTACTTATGAGCCGGTATTCATATGACTCCTGCTGCTTCATACGGCCTTGGCTGGGCATTGCCTTCACAAGCACCGCTTGCAGTTTCAGGTTTGTGTAGCTGTCGTTCCTGCAGAGCGGACGCTCTCCTCCCAAATATATGCAGCTCCCCTCTGTAGCATGGTGTTGCAGTCACCCAGAGCCATCTCCACTGGATGTTTTTAAACTGACGGACACTCGGTCAAGACCTGCCCACCTGCTGATTGAGGACCAGCACAGCCAATCACTTGCTGCCCTTCCCCTCAACCAAGCCTAGCAGGCAGCAAGTCTCAATCGAGCGCCCATCTGTAAATAATAATTTGATCATACAAATCAGCTCCAAAAAGACACACAATAAACCCTTTTCCACATATAAATTATAACACTAATTCCCACCTGTGCAGGGCAGTCGCCCTGCCACAATCAGTTATAACCAGTTATACCCTTCCCCATTTACAAGAATACAGAAGATTGCAGAATGGTAGATGAAGAGATTATTAAGAGATTATAGACATTCTAACACTTCCCACTTGTCTCCCTCCTTGACTATCACAAGGAGAACAATACCCGGGAACAACTTCAGCAATAATTCAATCTTGGGAATTGGCAGCCAGTGCCAGCACATATTGAGGGCTCATAATTGAGAAATACTCGCACAGTACCTGATAAACTATTCATATCAAATCCTAGAGTTTATCTGATTATAGACAATTGCAATCTGAAAAGTGCTAAAAGTTTGTGCAAAGTGAAGGCAGTTATCATGTTCCTCATGAAGAGTGCGACAGACAGACAGACGCATTCAGGGCTCAAAAGTCCACATTTTTTTTTAAATGACGAGCCTATATCATCATGCAATTCTCTTCTGGGGGCCTGGATTAGAGTCTGTATCTCTTCACAAGTGAATTTGCAGGTTTAAACCCAAATCCCAGCTTGGATGTTTCAAGTTCATCATGCCATACCTGAAGTCCAGCCTCTGTAACACCTGAATGACACACATATGTTGAATAACTGAATAACGCAAGGGGGTGTAGTATTCAAAGCCAGCACTGTGTCTAATGTGATTGGTAAAATCCTTTCTAATCTGTTGTGAAATGGTATCAGCAGCAAGAAACAGGGTTTAGTGTGTCTTTTTGACCACTCTCTTTCTCTCTTCCTTTTGCCTCACAGGAGGTTAAGTCCAGCTGGCAGTGCAGAGAGGTTACCTGGGGGGAGAGAGGGCAGCGAGAGACAACCCAGAGCCCCAAGCAGACCCAACAGCCCCCGGGATGCCAAGTAAGAGCACATGTTTAGACACTTTTATCCCCGTGAGGGATGCACTCTAGCCTAACAAACATTATCAAAGTCCTCAAAATGCATTCAGAATTCACAGGCTTGAGAAGAAGCACTGTCTAGGGCTGCTTCGCCTCATTGTGCTGCAACAGCCTCTACTGGTCAGCCGCTGGATAAGGCCAGTCAAAGACTAGTTAAGCTGCCCTCTGGGACTTAAAACATGTGCTGCTTGGGCTCTGTGTGAAAAGAGAAACGCAGCAGAAATGGAGGCTGTCCGTTAATATTCATTGTTTCAAATTGGGGAGAAAATGTAATAAATATTGTAACGACCCTGGCGACGTTGTGTTTTTCTTGTTTGTTACATCCTTTTAAGGTTCTTGTATTGTGAGGGTACGGGGCACGCCGTTAGCGTGTGTTTGCGTGTGTGTGTGTGTGTGTGTGTGTGTGTGTGTGTGTGTGTGTGTGTGTGTGTGTGTGTGAGTGTGCGCGCAGTGGGTAGTTCCCCTGGAGGCTATAAGTAGGAGGGGGGGAGCCGCGAGCGAGAGAACGCGGGTGAATATCTGAGGGGAGAGAGATGGAGAACTGGTTGAGAGTGCTTATCGATGAAGCAGTGTGCGACCCCCAGTGAGGCTGCAGTGTAAGAGAGAGAGAGATACAGTCATTTATTATTTTGGCGTGAAGCCCGGTCCAAACAGGGTTTCGTTGTGTTATTAAAAAAATAAAATAAAAGTACATGGAACCTCATCTGGTCTCCCCTGAGTCTGTCTCACCCCCATAGCACAAAACTCTACATTGGTGTTTCAGGAGAGGGATTTGTACAGCACCTGCCACGAGGGGTGAAACAGAAGCAAGAGGGAGAAGATGGCGGACGCGAGAGAGATGAGAGGAGACGAGCTGCGAGCCAGACTGGAGGAGCTGGTCGCTGAGCTGAGGGTCAGGAGCGACCCGAGCATGGGCGCTGCATGGGGAGGAGAGAACATGGAGCGAGGGAGGAGCAAGAACCCTTGGGCGAAAGGAAAGAGGGATCAAGATGGCGGAGCTAGGAGACAAACAGACTTCCCCGCAGGCTGAGGGGCACTGCGCCATCGTCATTGAGGAAGAAGGTGGTTCTTTGGCCTCCGCAAGGACGTCATTGGCCACGGAGATAGGAGGAGCGTGAGTGCGCGTCAAGGAGGAGGCAGTGTCACCATCGGACACGGCTGTCCTGCAGCAGAATGTCAACTAGGGGGTTTATTACAGCCATCTGCAGTACAACGGTAAGGCCGATTGGCAAGACTTTGTAAAGCAGTTTGAAATGATGGCAACGATAAACAACTGGACAGACAGAGAGAAAGCCAGTAATTGAATTGCTTGTTTAGAAGAAGAGGCTTTACATTGTTTAAACACTGTCAATCTAAATGGCTGTAGTAGCTATGGGACATTGGTTGCTGAACTGAGCGTGTGTCTGACAAGGGAGTATGACGTTAAGGCCCGACATGGGCCCTGTGCCGATCACGGGAGAGAGAATATGCGGTGTGGGGGGAACATGTTGCCAGGGGTGAGCCGGCAG
>NW_024475394.1:0-7837 GCF_017654505.1 Polyodon spathula | reverse complement strand
TCAGTGAAAGCAGGCTGCTATGACGGTAGATCGCCGTGGGATGCGTACCACGTCAAATTCAGGATGGCAGCGCTCATTAATGACTGGGGGCCGACGGAGAAAGCAGGACAGTTGGCGGCTGCATTAGTGGGAGAAGCGCTGCAGGTTCTGCTGGACTTGGGCCCAGACAAGGTGTTAACCACAGCTCTCGAGCGCCGTTTTGGGAGAGTGGAGCCCGCAGTCGGGTTGTGCCTGCAGCTGGCCAACCGCACTAGAGCTCCTGGAGAGAAACTGGGCGTACTGGCTGCTGATGTCCAGTACCTGGCCCGGAGGGGGTACCCAACGTTCTCGCCTGCCACCCAGGAGGACCTGGCTGTCGAGGCCTTTGTTCGCGGACTGACCCCAACCGCTCTACGTCAGCAGGTCCGGTTTGCTGCCCCAACCTCCCTAGAGCTCGCTGTGGCTCACGCCAAACGAGTCGAGGCGGTGCTCGAGGAGGAGGAGCATGACCGTGCCCCTGGGAGCGAGAGTGGTCAGCAGAAGAGGCAGCCTGACCACACGCCACCTCGAGCTCGCATGGCCCAAGCAGAAGAAGAGGAGGCCCCGTACCGCACCATTGACCCCACCTGGCCCCCGGAGCTTACCACCCTCATCAGGGCGGCGATCACCCAGCCGGCTCGGACTCCTGAGACCCCCCGCACGGCTGTGCTGGGAATGTGGACAGCCTGGCCACTTACGGCGCCACTGCCTAGCAGCAGCTGCTGCACCATCACGCCTGACACATCAACTGTAGGGAAACGCCAAGGGGCCCGCATAGACGGGATGACACGTGTCCCTAGTCCAGTCCCCTTAATCGCGGACCACCCAGCTGCAGCGGCTGCCACCAGTACAAAGCCGTGTAGCCGACAGAGCGGGGCATCACCCCCCATGGAAACAGCCGACCACAGACAGTGCCAGCCAGCTATAGTGGTAGGAAGGTCCACTGCCGGGGACTTCTGCCATGTCCCCGTCCGCATTGAGGGGGTCCCGTGCACTGCCCTCGTGGACACTGGCTCCACTGTGACTCTCATCTGCCCCGATGTGCTCCCTGCAGGGGTCCGGCTGGAGCCCACCACCATGCAGTTGCGCACTGTGACCGGAGAGCTAGTCTCCTTGCAAGGAAAGGGCAACCTTGCTATTGAAGTGGCTGGACGGACCGTGCACCACCCCATCTGGGTAGCAGCTGTACAGGACCCCTGCATACTGGGCCTGGACTTCCTGCACTACACTGGCAGACAGCTAAACCTCCGGACCGGAACACTGCACATACAGGGGAGCCCAGCTTTAGCTTTAGCCTCACCACTTGGACCGCTGGGTCGGAGTCGGGACCCCTTCGCACGACAGTTTCGGGATCTGCCGAGGACACAACGGACCGCTGCAGTGAGACGGGAGACCTCGGCACACCCCCAGGCTCCATCATGCGCCAGTCTAATCAGGGACAATACAGCGTCTCGTCGGCCACCCTCTGGCCGCAACACTCGCCAGCCAACACGGCCACCCTCCGGCCGCAACGCTCGCCAGCCAACACGGCCACCCTCAGGCCGCAATGCTCGCCAGCGTGTACAGCCACCCTCCTGCAGTTCTGACATGGCCCAGGGGAATGCAGCCCTCCCCCAGAGAGCCCCGCCACCCTGCCCGGCGCCGCCAACCGCTACCCAAGGGCTGCGGGAGGATACCGCCATGCCACGCCCACTGTCAGGAGTAATTTAGCGTCCCCAGCAATCTCCCCTCCGCCACCAGTCTCCACTGAAGACCCAGCTCTCAGCGCAGTGCACGCAGTCTGGCTTAGGAGCTGCGAAGGGCTTTGCGCAGAAGAGCGTCGCCAGCTGTGGGAACTGGTGTACGAGTATCACCACTGTTTCGCTACCGCCTCGGATGACTTGGGGCGGACACACCTGTTGCAGCACCAGATCGAGACGGGAGCTGCCCGCCCCATTAAGCAACGCCCTCGCCGCCAACCACTCGCCCTCCAGGAAGCCACAGAGCAGGTGGTGGAGGAGATGAAGGCGGCGGGGATCATTGAGCCGTCCGACAGCCCCTGGACCTCGCTGGTAGTCATGGTGCGGAAGAAGGACAGCAAGTGGCGTTTCTGTGTCGATTACTGGCGAGTGAACAATGTGACGGAGAAGGACTCCTACCCCCTTCCCCGCATCGATGAGTGGTTACTGGCAGGTTGGGCTGGATCCCTCTGCACGGCCGAAGACTGCCTTCTCCACTGGACGGGGTCTGTGGCAGTTTACTGTGATGCCGTTCGGACTTTGCAACGCCCCCGCAATGTTCGAACGGCTCATGGAAAAGGTGCTGGCCGGAGTACCCCCATCGGAGTGCCTGGTCTACCTGGACGACCTGCTGGTCCACGGAGGGACCTTCCAGGATGCCCTGGCCTCCCTGCGTGAGGTGCTCCGGCGAGTGAGGAGAGCGGGGCTAAAACTGCACTCTGAAAAGTGCCAGCTGATGTGCCAGGAGGTCTCATTCCTCGGGCACCGAGTGTGAGCAGAGGGGATCCAGACAGAGGTGGACAAGGTCACCGCAGTGAGTGACTGGCTTATTCCCGTCAACCCCCAGCAGGTTAGAAGCTTCCTAGGTCTTGCATCCTACTACCGCAGGTTTGTGCAGGGCTTTGCCACCATTGCTTCCCCCCTGCACCACCTCCTGAGGAAAGACGAGCCCTTTGAGTGGACCCCGGCATGAGACACGGTCAGGGGCCACGACGAGGGGGGGGTCTATGTCCGTTCTCCCTTCCTGCTGGATACGGATGCGAGCAATGAGTGGATCGGGGCTGTCTTATCCCAGCCGGGTCCGGAAGGGGAGCATGTGGTGGCGTATTTTAGCCGGTCGCTCAGCAAGGCTGAGCGCCGGTATTGCGTCACCTGATGGGAGCTGCTTGCAGTGGTGGAGGGGGTCCGCCACTTCCGCCACTATCTCTGCGGGCTCCCTTTCACCATTCGCACAGACCATGCTGCCCTGCAGTGGCTACTGATGTTCCGGGCGCCGGAGGGATAGGTCGCCCGTTGGATCGAGCAGCTCCAGGCGTTTCAGTACCGGATCCAACACCGGGCTGGTGAGAAGCACGCCAATGCGGACGCACTGTCCCGTCGTCCCTGTGCCCGGGAGGGATGCGCCCATTGCAGCAGAAAGGAGGAGAGGGAAGCGGAGCTGTCCCACCGGGGGGAAGAGCAATGCCGGGTGGCAGTATCGGCTGAGAGGGTGGATTGGAGAGCCCATCAGGACAGAGACCCGGACCTCCGCCCCGTACTACAATGGCTAGAGGAGCAGCATAGGACCCCTTGGGAGGAGGTGGCCCCTTTTTCCACAACCACTCGGGGGCTGTCTCAGTGGAGTGGGTTGGCCTTGCATGACGGAGTCCTTCAGCGGCAGTGGAAGGTGCCCGCCACGGGGGAGGTGAGGTGGCAGGTGGTTGTCCCCGGGGCGATGCGCCAGGAGGTGCTAGAGGCCCATCATGGGACCCCAGGCACTGGTCATTTTGGAGTGACAAAGACCTTGCGGCAGATCTTCCAGTTGTTCTACTCGGGGCAGTGCAGGCGAGATGTGGAGGACCACTGCCGGCGCTGTGACATCTGCACTGCCCGGAAAGGACCCCAGGGCCGGTCGCACGCCCCACTCCAGCAGTACCAGGTCGGGGGGCCTATGGAGAGGGTTGCCGTAGACATACTAGGCCCCTTTCCACGCTCCGAGAGGGGGAACCGGTTCGTTCTGGTGGCCCTCGATTACTTCACTAAGTGGCCAGAGGCGTACGCTTTGCCAGACCAGGAGGCGGAGATGGTCGCTGAAGTACTGCTGGAGGGGTTCTTCAGCCGGGTCCCTCAAGAGTTGCATTCCGACCAAGGGCGCAACTTTGAGTCCCGGGTCTTTGCCGGGATGTGCCGGCGCCTGGGCATCAAGAAGACGCGGACCACCCCTCTGCACCCTCAGAGCGACGGACTGGTGGAGAGGTTCAACAGCACACTGGCCGTGCAGCTGGCTGTCACCACCGCCACCCACCAGCGGGACTGGGACACCCACCTGCCTGTTGTGCTGTTGGCCTGCCGCTCTGCTGTCCAGGATTCCACCGCATGCACCCCTGCCCTGCTGATGCTGGGGAATGAGCTGCGCACTCCTGCGGAGCTAGCTTTTGGTCGTCCCCCAGATGCCCCCAGTGTACCCCCAGGCCCTGAGTATGCCAAGAGACTACAGGACCGACTAGAATCAGCCCACAGCTTCGCCAGGGACCAGTTGCAGGCCGCTGGGGTACGGCAGAAGCGGAACTATGACCTCCGAGTACGGGGGCGCCACTTCACCGCCGGGGAGCTCGTGTGGGTCTTCAGCCCCAAGAGACAGCGGTGCTGTTGCCCCAAATTGGACAGCCACTGGTTTGGTCCTTGCCATGTCCTGGAGAGGATCGGGGACGTGGCCTACCGGGTGCAGCTACCTCACAGAGGACGCAAGGTAGTGCTGCACCGGGATCGGCTGGCCCCCTACCTGGGACAACACCCAGCACCATCCGACCCAGCAGCTCCTGACAGTCCTCTCCTGCCCCTTCCCGATCCACCCTGCCCTAACAGTCCTCCCACCCCCAGGGCTGAGGATTCCTCCCCCGACGGTTCAGTTTCCCTGTCCCCTGTGGCTGACAGAAGGGACGAGTGTTCTTCCCTCGGGGACGAGGGACTAAAGGGGGGGGACTGTGTAATGACCCTGGTGATGGCAGCATCCTGGACGTTGTGTTTGTCTTGTTTGTTACATCCTTTTAAGGTTAAGTGTATTGTGAGGGTACGTGGCATGCCCCGTAGTGTGCGTCACGTGAGTGTGTGCGTCTGCTGGTGTGTGTGTGTGTGTGTTGTGGCCAAGGTGGCTCGGAGGCTATAAGTAGGGCTATAAGTAGGAGGTGGAGAGCCGCGAGTGGGAGAACGTGGGTGAATGTCTGAGGGGAGAGAGATGGAGAACTGGTTGAGAGTGCTTATCGATGAAGCAGTGTGCGACCCCCAGTGAGGCTGTGGTGTAAGTTTGTTGTTGCTAGTATTGATTTTCATCTTTCTGACTGTTACTTTGGCTTGGCTTTTAACCAGCGTTCCCTCTAAGGATAAAATGTGCACATTTTTCGCAGTAACTGGCAACAACTTAAGCACTCAGTTTACTAACTTTCACAAGTTATTATCATAAATATCAACCTCAATCAAGACTTCATTTTCTCGAGGTAAATCTATTATTTTGAGACCATTCTTGCAAAGCATTAACATAAGGATATTTGTGGCTGTGTTGCAGATGATTCTCTTATTTCCCTCTGTAAAAATGTATCTCGCATAAATGCAGAGCATGCTCGGGCACCAGCGAATCTAATGGTAAAGGGATGACGAAGCAGGCGTCTGGCGATTCTGCCTCTAGAGAGTGCTGCTCATGAACTTTTACAGTTTTTAACTCATAGTATAATTGCACACTAAAATCAGTGTAGCACATTCTTCCCGCATTATTTAAAAGTATAAATACTCTGGTAAACATAAATAAAAATCACAATACTCACACTTTGAAGGTTTTTGTTTTATTTCCCTTTTAAAAAATGACTATTTCAATCAATCTTTATTTTATATAGCCCCTTTCATAGTGGACCACCATCACAAAGCATTTTAAAAGATGCAGTAACAACAAGAACATCCTTTACTATCCTTTATTTAAAATCTTTTAATTTAAAATACTTTAAATAAAGAGAAATGCATAATACATAACTGTAGCAGGGCAGTAGGAAAGCTCTGCTACAATAAATGTATTATTTGTTTATTTTTAGAAAAGGGTCTCAAACACTGGAGCCCGTGTTATTTATGTATTATTATTTATTTATTTGTATTATATATAGATAATGACAATATTGCCTGTTGCGTAAAAACAAATTTAGATAAATCGTAACACAAGACCGTCTCCGGTCCCGCATAGAGTAACTCGTCGTCTGCCAGAAATGATTAAAAACCTTGTGGTAATGTGTGACTGCCGGCTAGTGCATTGTTAAACTAGCCGGCAGTCACACAATTAATAAACTCATGCAGATTGTGGCCCAGGGGTAATAGAATAATTACAAACTAGTTAAACCCCTCGACCACGGTATTTAAGCCTGTAGCTCTCCCTGCTCTGGGTGGGAGTTCAAAGGCGGAGTACGAGAGAGAGAGAAAAACAAGACTTAAAGATATAGGATCAGTGAAAGCGATCACCCAGGCTGACTTGTATTTGTATTTTTGTGTTTGATTATTTTTGTTAAAACTTTTTATTTGGGCTCTGTGAGCAGTGTCTTTTTGTTTTGTTTAAATATTTTATTTATTTTTGTTATTTAATAAAACGGCGCACGCCGCGTCTTTTTGGAACCGCAGTACCTGCCTGTGTTTTCACTTCCGCCTTCTGGCCTGACATCACCGCAACGCCATTTCCTGTCACAATGATATACAGAAAAAAAGCATAATACATTAAATAGTACATTAAAATACAGTGGAAAGTGCAATATATGCACTACATTGTATATGTACTGTATCTCATCGTTTTGTGTCGTCGATTAGTGTGTCTATAGCCGAATTTCTTTCGTTCTCCCCTGTCACTCACCCAAACGTCGTACGTAGGGATATAGGTAAGAGGACATCCAGGAGAGACAGGTTGCAGAGATTTCAACATACTTCTGAAGGTGGTCAAGAAGAATGCCATGATCTGTGGTGTCAAAAGCAGCTGTTAGATCAAGGAGGACAAGCACAGAGGGAGTATCAGCATCACAATTGAGCAGGAGATCATTCACAATCCGGAGCAGAGCAATTTCACTACTGTGATGTGGCCGGAAACAAGACTGTAGAAATTCAAGCAGACTGTTGTTCATGAGATGTTTAATCAGCTGGCTTGCTATAGCCCTTTCAAGAGTTTTTGAGAGAAAAGGGAAATTGGAGATGGGATGGAAATTAGATAAGTCAGCTGGGTCAAGGGAGGTTTTTTTGAGTAAACCGGCATAATTTGGTGTCACAAATTCCGGGCGGATTGGGTGACGTCAGACCAGAAACCAGGAAACAAACAACAAGAGGAGATGGAGTTTGGTGAAGCTGAGCAAATGGTCTTGATCAGCATTTAATGAATGAACAGACAGTAAATAAAAAGGTTGTAACAAACAAAAATACAGGAAACGGCACATTCGCCAAAACAAAAGAGACAAACAAAACGGTTTTACTAAACCACTTACACAAAAAACGGTAAGCAGATATTTAACTTTACGTTATTATTTATTATTTATTACCTCCGTCTTCCCAATCCATGCTACAATCACGAACAACAACCCGAGATCTAGTGAGTGTGAAAAACATGCAGCTTTATACGGCTTGTACCGGACTACTATTGCTAATTCAATCATGCAATTGGAGTCGCGGGTCGGGTACAAAACTGCACGTGAAATCACATAAAGTGCAATTACCCTGCTCACATATTACAATATGTAACACAATTTTTTCAGGGATAGTAAGTAGTAGGTTTATTTCCCTAATTGCTTATGCTCACAAGTATAGAAAGGGCCGATTATTCCCCACAAAACTAACTTGGAAATCCAAACTTAACATTATTTATACAATGTAATACAAAAATGAATACAAACGATTTAGAAGTGAGTAGTTTTTCGAGTTGTACGATTATACTTTTGTGTCATTTGGTATGACTTTAGATAAATACCATGCTAATTTGGATTCATACTGTTGTTTTTGTCTGGGACTTTATGTGAAACGCCAAAGACATAACATTTGCCCGTTAGACGGCGTTACTGCATTTTACTTGCACGTGAAGTGCTGTGCATTCCTCGTGCCTAAATATAAATATA
>NW_024475393.1:0-1649 GCF_017654505.1 Polyodon spathula | reverse complement strand
TACAGTGTAGCTTTGGCTGTGTGCTTTGGGCCGTTGTCATGCTGAAAGGTGAACTTCGTCCCAATTTCAGCTTTCTTGCAGAGGGCAGCAGGTTTTCATCAAGGACTTTTCTGTGCTTTGCTCCATTAATTTTCCCTTTAACCTGGAAGGTGTATGGCACCACCAGACCCTGCCGATGAGAAACATCCCCATAACATGATGCTGTCACCACCATGCTTCACAGTAGGAATGGTGTTCTTTGGGTGATGAGCTGTGTTTGGTTTGTGCCAAATATAATGCTTTGCATTTAGGCCAAAAAGTTCCATTTTAGTTTTGTCAGACCACAAAATGAATTTTGCTACATGGCTACAGAATCTCCTGAGTGTTTGTTTTTTGCATACTTCAAACGGGATTCAAGGTGGGCTTTCTTGAGTAAAATACAGGCAAGATTTGTGGAGTGCTTGGGATATTGTTGTCACATGCACACTTTGACCAGTCTTGCCATAAAAGTCTGTAGCTCTTGCAAAGTTGCCATTGGCCTCTTGGTAACCTCTCTGATCAGTCTCCTCCTTGCTTGGTCATCCAGTTTGGAGGGACATCCTGATCTAGGCAGGGTCTTGGTGGTGCCATACACCTTTCACTTTTTAATAATCGTCTTGACCGTGCTCCAGAGATATTCAAGGCCTTTGATATTTTTTATACCCATCCCCTGATCTGTGCCTTTCAACAACTTTGTCCCGAGTTCTTTTGAAAGCGCCTTGGCGCTCATGGTTGAGTCTTTGCTGTGAAATGCACTACCCAGCAGAGGGAACCTACAGGAACTGCTGAAATTATCCTGAAATCATGTGAATCACAACACCAGTGGAGGCCACTTAACTTGGTGTGGGATTTTGAAGGCAATTAGTTAAGCCTGAGCTAATTTAGGATTGCTATTACAAGGGGAGTGGACACTTATCCAACCAAGCTATTTTATTTTCTATTTTTTATAAATTTTCTACAAATTTCTAGAATATTTTTTTTCTCTTGGAAGTTGTGGGGTAGGATGTGTAGATTAATGAAAAAAAAAACTTTTAATGCATTTTAATTCTAGGCTATAAGGCAACAAAAGGTGAAACATTTTGAAAGGGGGTGGAGACTTTCTACCTGCATGCACTTTAAAAGAAAAGAAACACAGAAAAATGATTACTGTAAAATATTTTTAAAAACCTGACAGCGGTTCATACTTAGCAATGAGAATACAATATTTTGCGGAATTATTATGTAGCGATATTAAAAAAAAAAAAATATATATATATATATATATATATATATATATATATATATATATATATATATATATTATATATATATGGCGCAAAATTGACGATGATGATTTTGATAAATGATTTCTATAAGTGGCTTGTTGATCATGGAGAAGGCAAAATTATTGTACCAACAAATGTATCCAGTCAGAGGTGAGGTAGATTTCAATGCACATACTAGGAACATTTTAGTTTAAACAGAGCAGAGTGTTAAGTTTAGCATTTTTCCCATGAATAGTATGCTTGTAAAGCCTTTCAAACCATAATAATGCATTACTGTGCTACTATTTGTCAGATTATGGGTGTAGACAGCATGTGTACACATGTATTAGAACCATTTAAAAACTCATTTTCAGATACGGACATTTC
>NW_024475392.1:0-1000 GCF_017654505.1 Polyodon spathula | reverse complement strand
AGACTTACAAACAACCTCCATTCCCAAGGTGTTCATAACTCTGAGGTTCTACTGTATTTTTTTTTTTTTTTTTTTTTCAGAATCTGCCATCTTCGATTACTTCAGAATTATGAAATAACATAAATATATAAATGAAAACATAATATTAGCAGTAGTATGACAGTTGGTTTATTAAAATAGACAGAAGCATTAAATGCAGTAGATTTCAAGATAATTTTGTGTAATTATCTCTGTGGAAAAACTAGACAACCTCAAGTTACAGGAAGATCCTAAAGTTATTTTACACTGTAACATGTTCAGTGCATATTACATTTTAACAATGCTACTGGGTTTGTCTCTGATATTAATGAGACTTGTAACAACCTATATGTTAGCCATTACTAGCAGTCTAGTATTTGGACAAATAAAAAGCTGGTGGGTTTCATATAAGGGTTTCTAAACAGTGCAGTCTGTAAAGAGCCTGGTAGTCTGCTCTACCAATACATTTACCACCTGCTCCGCATAAAACACTACTGGGGCAGTTTTTATACATTTTGTTTGGATATTGCACAGAAAAGGGGCTCCAAATGTTGATGAAGCATTTTCAGGAGAAAATAATCCAGGAGACGCTTCACAGTAGAATTTAGAACTAATCTTTTTTGGGATATAATTTCCATCTGTGTAGGCTCTCTACAGGCTAATGAGGGACTGTTTCCATGAGACAGTAGGCCATTATAATTACATTGATAACCTGGTTAGAA
This sequence comes from Polyodon spathula, assembly GCF_017654505.1. Taxonomy (NCBI): domain Eukaryota; kingdom Metazoa; phylum Chordata; class Actinopteri; order Acipenseriformes; family Polyodontidae; genus Polyodon; species Polyodon spathula. Next base: position 260 of record NW_024475392.1, on the reverse strand, counting down.
ATTTCAATATTAATTATAATTTGGGGTTGTAACAGGGAGCGATCTGTGCTGACTCTGCTGGCGTGTTCACAGGCTGCAGGAAGAGGGCGGCAGTCGTCCAACAACCGCCTGTGAGTCATGGCAGTGACACGGGGAGGTGGGAAAGTGGGTGTGTGGACTTCCCCCCCTCTGAATGGCTGAGAGGCACGTCTTGGGAGATTGTTAGCCCTATAAATTAACGCTCTGTTGTTTCCTCAGATCTGCCCTTTTAAGCGCGTAGA
>NW_024475391.1:0-2633 GCF_017654505.1 Polyodon spathula | reverse complement strand
GTGTGCGGAAACACTGGTCCACGACCAAACGGAACGGAACGGAGGTTCAGAGCGAGACAGTGAGGGAGGGGAACCCTTGGGCAGATCCCTGAATAAGGATAGCTGAGCAGGCTAGGTAGCTGGCAGCGTGGGACGGTGATCCGGGTCGCACGGGCAGCGGCGACCGGGATATTGCTGCAGAGTGCAGCACCTTTTCTTTGTAGTTTTGTTACTGTTTTATTTTTCCTGTTTCTTTGTGCCTTCGATTTTTGTAGTATTGTTTTGAAGCACCTGCAAGTGCGCCTGAACTGTTTACCCTTGCTTGGTATTCCCGTGGTTCTGTTTACCATAGTTGGTAAGCAGACCACGGACCAACAGCGCCCTCTGCGGGCTAAAGAAACCCAACGCGCCCCTGAAATAAAACTGGGCACCTGTGTGGTGTTTTCAATTACACCTGTCTGTCTCCTGTGTCAGTGAATTACCCACACCCCTTCCACAGGGGTGTTTATTATATCCAGTCTTATTATATTGTATCCAAGACGTTTTTACAATATTTCCTACTTGTGATCTCTGTAATCATTATGAGGGAGCTGTTTCTTTTTATTATATAGCTTGTGTTCAGGTATGTCTAGTTGACTGCAGGTCCTTATAGGAGTGCAACCGTTATAATCAGTTTTCTTACCTTGTATTATATTATAGTGGGGCAGGTAATCAGACGTTTCATATCTTTCTAAAGAACTGCTGGTCTCTTTTTGATAACCTATTTTAACAGGTTTTTGAGCTGGGGGGTAAATGGAGTCTACCAAATCAGAAATAAACAATTCAGACATTTCATTCAGGGACTTGTACTTACTAAATAATTCTTACCTGTCGTACAATTCCATAGCTGTCAATGTGCAGTTGTGAAAGAAATACATACATCTTCTCTCTTTATTTTAAAACAAGCTGTATGAGACTACTGTTATACTGTTTGCTAGCCATACTTTTAGTTATGTTCGCACTTCCGTGGTCATTTTCTCTGTAAGGTGGAATTCTCCAAACTCCTTTAACACTTTCATTCCTGCTATTAAAAACCGCCTGCTTCCCCTAATGGTTGACATGCTTTTCAGGTAGTGAAACAGACTACCTGAAAAAAGACATGCAGACTGATAACTTTATTCTAGTGTAGCTATAATAACCAAATGCAATCTTTTAAAATTAAAACCCAGTACAGGTTTGCTATAAAAATGTCTTTCAAAACTACGTTTGAGTGACTGGAACAGCACAACAGGTAATGCTGATGGAATTATTGTTAGCTACTACACAGGTTTTTTCTTATTCGTTTCAGAATTGTCATTGTTGTTTTTTACTTGTTCTTCAATGTGACATGTTGGCAACTTTTTTTCATAGGTTTGCTGGTATGTTGCGGTGCTTATGTCTTGACCAGAGGGAGTTTGCATGCCTCTCGGATTCTGCATCACCAGATGCTCGACAGCATTCTTCATCTTCCTCTTCTGTTCTTCGAGACAACCCCTATGGGTCAGGTCATCAGCAGGTTCACTAAGGTAAACAGAGAAAACACTTTCTGTCATTCCACGAACTACCATCATACCAAAGGAAGGACACAAACATAAAATGGTTAGAGTCATTTGAATCTATGTGAAATGTGAGTAATGAATCTGACTAGGTTTGGAAGCGGAGATACTTGGATTCTCTCTGATGTCTTTATGTTTTACTCCATTGTCAGTTGTTGAAGAGTTACAGGTACAGAACATGCATTGCTTTACCTTTGCTGTATTTGTTTTGTACATATCGTAGCACTAAATTTATGAACATAGTCCCAATTGTTTTTATATTTTTATAGTGTATCCAGATCATGGTCCCTCCTGTAACAACACTGCTAGTTTTCTGTTCCCACAAAAGCCATTCATTTCAATGAGAGCTTTCGCATTGTGGCATGATCTGATTACACTATGAAGCTTAAGAACCTTTTCTCCAAGCCTCTTTATTTTATTTTGATCTTGTAGTTGTCCAGACTTTTATAGTTTTACTTAACCGTACGTTTTTGAAAAGAAAATGTATGAATTTCTCTAATTCTAAATTGTTTAAAAGGCTGCTAGTTTGTTAGCGAAGTTATGGTAAAAGGTATAAGCTTTTGAGAACTGAAAGACCATATGTCCCTTGCAGTATTAGCAGTGTTATTGAGCCTATTTATTCCCGAGGCGCAATCCAGTCTGTGGAAACTGCACTGTCATAGAGACCACATCCTGGAATACCGCATCTGCTGTTTGCAGTATATAAATACACCTCTAACACTACTGGACCTATTATAAAGAAAGAAATGGATTTATATCAGTCTAATGATTATATCATACATAAAAAGGATAAAAGTGCCTTCTTAGAAAGAACTAATGACACACATTGGTTTCTACAGGATATCTTTACAATTGATGAGCGTTTCCATTATTACCTCCGGACCTGGTTGAACTGTATGTTGGATGTGGTGGGAACCGTACTGATAATTACTGTCGTCACGCCAACTTTTCTGTTGGTTGTCTTGCCATTGGCTGTCCTTTACCTTACTATTCAGGTATGTGAACCCTAGCCTGGAGTAATTTTCGACCCACAATCCGGTTAGATTTTACCCTAAAATATAACTCTTTTGTAGCTGTTTA
>NW_024475390.1:0-10000 GCF_017654505.1 Polyodon spathula | reverse complement strand
ATACATTTCTCCATAACCCTGTCTTCTACTCAGAAAACAGCCTTGTAGACCAATTTGTTTACTTAGGTTGTTAATACACATACTTAACCTCACTTGGAACCATCTTCCCTATCTCTGTGTGAAGCATATTCAAGGACACATTCTTAACCTTGTTGCTATTTTTAACAAAAGCGATAGTTGAGAAGTATTTTATATACACAGAATACGCAGAAGAAAAATGCAGTGTGGGGAAGTGAAATAAACTACATACTAATCCACAACTAGTGTTAAGAAGGTCAGTGAGTAGGGTCCATTGTTGCTTATATAAAATGCACTGCCTTTTGGAGCGCATGCGCCGGTGGTTTTAAATCTGTCTCGATGCAAGGCTGGGTTCTTGCCTCCAGGGTTCGGTATTTTGGTAACTGCTACTTAGCTTTGGTGCGGTGAAAAGAAGCTATTGGCTTGACAGTGGGAATGGAGGTCACCCATTGAGTCCCACTGGTCAGTAAGTGGGTTGCAGGTTACTGTTTCCTATCATCCTATTATGTCTAAAACCAAGTATAACCATTACCTGTCCAATATAATCCTTAGTATATGTAAGAATTTTTGCTCTTAGTTTGGTTATAGAAATGATACATACGGAATATAAACAAGAAGAATACATTTGTTCATATTATTATTTGTTTATTTAGCAGACTGCTTTATCCAAGGCAACTTACAGAGATTAAGGTGTATGAACTATCAGCTGCAGGGGCTATTACAACTACGTCTCACTCGAAAGACAGGGCACAAGTGATTTGCTCATGGTCACACAATGAATCAGTAGTTCCTGGTTACAAGCCCTTTTCTTTAACCAGTGGACCACACAGCCTCCTTATGCAGTTAGCCTAATGTTGCGTATTGTTTTTAAAAGGTCCTTGTCAAGAAGCTTGCTGTTTTGCTACATTCTGCACATTTCTGTCTTTCTCAGAGGTATTACATTGCAAGTTCCAGACAGATTCGTCGGTTGGATGGAGCATCCCGCTCCCCTGTGATCTCACACTTTAATGAGACTCTGTTTGGTGTGTCTACAATCCGAGCATATGGATACCAGGACCAGTTCATTAACCAGAACAAACAAGTATTGAATGAAAACCTGCTCTGCTACTATAACAATGTCATTTCAAACAGGTAAGGACAGACCCTTCCCATACAGTGTCTCTGTGAGGCATTGATAACCACTTACAGAACATGAAGACATTGCAGAAGATAAGCAGGCTTTAAAACCCATCTTCTTACCTCATAAGAATTAGCACCATCATCACTGGTACCCTTATTTCTGTGCACTTCTTGCTGCTTCTTGTTCTTTTTTTTTTTTTTTTTTAAAGGGATACAATTTTATTTTCAAATACTGTTTCCTGGTAACTTATCCTTTCCTGTACTGCAGCTCAGTTCACAGTTATGGTATAAAATGAAACCACAAAAATATTCAGCACAACCATCATGGGGAATGTGGCAGACAGATCTGAGACCCTGCACTTGTCAATAGTGTGTTGTCCACTGGGATTAATTGTCACAGGGAAGGAATTGTCATGGACCCCCTGGACTATACTCAAACTGTTTTCCAGATGGCTGGCAGTGAGACTGGAGTTTGTTGGAATCCTGATGATATTCTTAGCTGCCATATTCATGGTTTATAATAAAGACAGTATGGATTCTGGAACAGTGGGTTTAGCCATGTCGTATGCTTTAAATGTAAGTATATAAAAAAAAAATAAAAATAATGAAAGCACAGTCCTTCAAAAAGCTTTTTTTTGTTTTGAGACTGCAGTGCCATTACTGGCTTTACTGAGTGAAACCAGCAGTATGACATAAAAATATCATTTCTTACACTATGTATCTGTTTACTTTGTAAGGTGGGGTATTTCATTTAATTTTTCAGTTTTAATTTGACTGCATGCACTAGTATATTTTATATTTATATTTATTTATATTTTAATGGGAAAATATAGGTACATCAGTAAATATAGTTTAACATATATATATTGTAAACTATATTAGTACATTTGCTGGAGATCAGGGGGAATGTTGATAATGCTCATTAAGAGCTGCTTTTAGACAGATGCTCCCTCTTGTGGTCACAGTTAATAATGATTGTATGTTTAAAGCCTGGTCTGCTGACCTTCTGTTCATATCAGTGGTAGGTTATCAAGTATCTGAACTGTATGCTAATAAATATTCCCATACTTTTAACCTGTTTTTTTTTTTTTTTTTTTTTTCAGATCACTGCAACTTTGAATTTCTGGGTTCGTAAAGCATGTGAAATAGAAACCAATGCTGTGGCTATTGAAAGAGTTTATGAATATGCTGAAATGGAGAAAGAGGTATTTTTTTTTTGATAAATCCTTAGTTTGTTTTTCAGTAAAGCAGTTAGTCTGTATGGAGGTATAGAACATGTAAGAACAACTCGTTATCCCAAACATCATGTCCAATATACTTCTCTTCCCAAGTGAATTCTGTTTTTAACAGTTTTTAATCAATCAGTCGAGTCATGAGGTCATTACCGGTATTATTATTATTATTTGTTTATTTAGCAGACGCCTTTATCCAAGGTGACTTAAAGAGTCTAGGGTGTGTGAACTATGCATCAGCTGCAGAGTCACTTACAACAACGTCTCACCTGAAAGACGGAGCACAAGGAGGTTAAGTGACTTGCTCAAGGTCACACAGTGAGTCAGTGACTGAGCCGGGATTTGAACCAGGGACCTCCTGGTTACACGCCCTTTTCTAAAACCACTGGACCACATAGCTTCCTTGTTATTTACCCACATTATGTACTGGTAATGGATGTTTTATATGCAAATAAATATTCAGTTCAAAAGCATTAATATCCTCCACAGCCCTGTTTTATAACATGTATTTCATTAGGTGGCTGTGTATTATCATGAAGCAGGAGTAGCCATACTAATCTTTAATAAAAAACACACACGTTTTAGTTTGTTATATTATTTATGCCATGTTACATTCTTTAAAAGGCTCCTTGGGTCCTATCCAAAAGACCACCTCAAAGATGGCCTAGCCAAGGGATTGTCGAATTCATTAACTATGAAGCTCGATACAAGAAGGACCTGGAGCCTGCTCTGAAAGACATAACATTCCAGACAGTCAGTCAGGAGAAGGTAAGGATCTGGTTTGAAATTGTGATACATTCCTTTATGTAAAGGCATATAGGGTTCTGATAGTTTATATGTTTCATACAAACAGTATAAGATTTTTATTAGTTCATTTGTATTCATAGCATTAAAATATGTTTGGGGATTGTGATGGAGAATGTGTTCCTCTATTACTAATATGGACATTGAATAAACATATCATTAATGTGGACATTGAATAAATGGTTATTGTAAATGGGGGGAAATATAACACATTTATATTTACCTGGGTTCCGGCAACGATCTCCGGGCCCTGTGAAGAATATTGCCTGTAAAAGAATAGTTAGTCGATTAGGTTAAAAGGTCCTGAGCTGAATAGATGGTGTACACACCAACACTGAAGATGTCGCCACAGCCTGGCATCTGTATTGTTTTATAAATGTATAGAACTGTTTATCTTAAAATCTAAGGTATGATATTGGTTGCTTCTAACAGCCAAGGAGAATACTGTAAACTATAAGAAATTTTGAATGTGAACAGGCAACAGATTTTAGTTTCATTAATAAAAATAGATACTTTGGAAGAAAGAGACCGCATCTGCTGTGCACATGTAGACCATGGGGTGGGAGTGGACTTTAACCCAATGAATTAACATAAAAATCATTGTATAGGTCTCACTGGCATAAGAGTCACTCCCCCTTTTTGAGACTTCAGTTTTAGGAAAACACTTTTTCTGTGTTTTAAAATACTTTTTTTCAATTGATTTTTTTCCTACATGCTCAACACCGATAAATAAAGAAAGATACACAGGTTTAGTTTTGAAATAACCCTTGTTTGCAACATTTTATTCCATTAATAATTTAATGTTAAAAGAAAAACTTTTAAAAGAAAAGTATTAAAAAGTGCCGCTTCATCAATTAAAAAGCAAAAAAGCATCAATAAACTAAACAGTGCACCATTTAATAACCAGTAAACACAACATTTTAGTGTTGCATACGGTGCAGTACAATTGCATTCAATTTCCAGCTGTACAAATACTGTACATTTTGTTTTGTTATTTCGGCAAACTCAACAACACACAATTTCAAACCTGTTGAGTAGCATTTTCTTTTTTTCTTCTTAATGTCCTACTTTATCCAGTCTCAAAGTCACCTACATTACTATAGCATTGCAGTTACAACAAACAGACTTGAAAAGTTTACTACTCAGCTTTCTAACCAATGGCTGTTTGGTACGGATCCCAGGGGCGGGTTCAGTTCAAATATTGACAAATCAATGGCTCGGGAGGGTGGGAATAAGGAAATTCATACATACTGACAGCTATTATGTTAACAGTGAAACAGTATAGCTGTGACGTTTTCGAGAGGAGGTCAGTCAAAAGTCTGAAAGCTTGCGTTTATCATTAAAAATGACTAAGGGTATTGAGAGTAAGAAATTAAAACTTTTAATTAGAACAGTGGTTTTGTGTGTCTACCCAGCAATGCAATCTACCTGAATGGCGTAGATCGTGAACAAATAAATCGGGTTGTTGACAGTTAAGTTTGTGTGATACATGTAGTAATCCCATTGTGGCACTGGTACGGTAGTTTAATATTAGACACATCGGTGCATACGTCGCACCAGTGTATTAGTCGCTCCCCACTTTTAAGGGCTCAGCAAAAATGCCTAGGAAATCGACTTATTCAACAGTTTTATGGTAATTGTCATTTTATTAATATAATAGCTACTATAGACAAAATATAAGTTATAGAGTACTGGTAGAAAGAAAATAGATGCATTTAACAATCATGGTTATTTGTACGTTTTTAACAGTTTGGAGAGATTAACTGGGATAATATTTATTTACTTAACCAGGACAGTTACTCATTGAGACTGAGGCCTCATTTACAAGGGGGTCCTGGAAAACAATAAAAAGACAATTACAAAGTACAAACAACACCATAAAAACATTTGTGGTTCAGACTTAATCAGCAGCATGCAGAAATCAAAGAACACAATAAATAGGACCTATTATTTGTTAATGTGGACTGAAAGAGAAGCATTGGCTGGAGGTTCTAAGCATTTCTCTAATACAATCTAATACAAGATAAAGAAAGATGATCAAATTCCATCTCCATACTACGTTCTATGAGAACACTCAAAAAGAGAGGTGCCAAGCCTTCACAAACCTAAAACACAAAATAATACCAATGAAAAAGCCTATGGTTGATTAGAGCTAGCCTAGTTGTATATACATATGACTATGATGTTTCAAAGGGGAACACTAGAACAAAACTGCCACATGAATTATTCAATACATCTAATTTATGTAGACCTTACAATAAAACTGGTAAATATAATCAGCATAATCTAAAACAGGGAAAATAGTAGCAGTCACTAATGTGCTAGATAGGGAAACAACCGTGTTGTGTCAAAATTAGAATCAATATGTGATTGATGACGGCACCTGTTTTGTACTGTAGATCTGTCAAATGCCAAACTAGCCCTAATAAAATGCTTGTTAAAACAATCAGTGATATCGTTACCCTTAGTATAAGTGCAATCATTAAATGCTACCTGTTTGGGCAGAGCTCAGTACCTTGAATGCTACCATGTAAGGCAGTAAGTAGTTGGTCTGGATAGAGGCCAGAAATAGCTTGTGCCCTGTGATTGTGTCTTTTGATGCAAAATATTAATCCCATATTTTCTTTTCTTTGCTTTTGTTTTGTAAGTAGTTGTTTTTATTCTATGCTGCCACAAAAATAAAGTTTGTTGGTTATTTTCACACTACGTCTGACTGCTGACTCATACCTACCTGCTCCTCAGAAATCCTTACAGGGATATGTATTTAAAGATACCAATTTTTGACAAATATAAAATATAATCAAATCAGTTCTAAAACCTATATTCAATCAAAGCATAGCATAAAATAATGCCTTCCACAGTTGTTCTTTCTACAGTGTAAGGTTAAAATAAGTAACAGTTAAAAAAATAACTTTCACACTTAATATTGACCGGATTTAAATGTTTTTGGAATTAAAAGTATAAATTGTGAAATTGCTAAGTGAAAACACCAATTAAAAAACATTTACTTATTCAGCTTGAATAAAGAAAAGAAAATACTAGTTGTCTATTTCCTTTTTCCTTATTCCCTGCGAATAAGGAAATCAACTTTTTTTGGAGGCCACATTCAGAAGAAAGTGGGCAAAGCCTTTGTTGCTGGTGTCACCTGTTTTTTTTTTTTTTTTTTTTTGTATTGCTGATATATAAGATTTTGCCTGGAACACAGACCCTGACTGTGTTTAATATGCAAGGGAAAAAAAAAAAAAAAACATTTCCCTATTCAGCTCAAATAAGGAATAATGAAATACTAGTTGTTTATTTCCTTTTGTCCATGGAACCCGTTTGGCTCAGTTGCCAAGCTGAAATTAGAAATCTCATATTCCTAGAGGTAGAAATACCTTTTTCAGTATTTAAAAGTACAAGGTGTACACGTAGCTTACATTTTTCTACAACTGATTTTCTCTCACAAATTGAATTTTATTTGCCAATAGCACCTCTGATCAGTTCGTCTAGGATTGTGCAAAAGAAAATGTCAAATTGAAACACTTTGTGTTAAAATAGTAATTCCTGCAAAATACAAAACATGAGACTGATTTTCAAATAGGCAATCACAAAATCCTGACAGGTATTATGCATGATATATAATCATACTGTGTAAGCTGCATTCCCCTATTGAAAGTTAGTTTCAGAAAGGGCACACTTTAATAGAGGCCCACTAGCTTGGCATTTGGTTAGCGGGGTCTTTCGTATCCAAGGACCTAGACCAGAGGGATTTGTCTATAGGTTGAAACGTGACTGGAGCCTTTAACACAATAGATACAATAACCCTTCCTGCAAAGCTTTACTAGTAATCTAAGAACTGAGGTGGTGCAACAAATGCCCCATAATGTCCATTATCTTGTTCTCTATGAATTATTTAAGCTCTACTTAGTTATTTATGTGAAGGTATTCATACAGTGTTGGATGTGCATTGTTCTAAATGGCCTTTTACCCATTTAGGAGTATTTGGTTCTATGAGTTCACCCCTTCATTTCATTATAAAAACAATCAATTAACAATAAACCAAGAAACATGAGAATATACTGGCCAACTGAAAATAATTACTGCGCAACATATGAATTATCAACTGCTTTCTCCCTGTGAAATTATACAATATATGTAATAAAAATACCTCCTGATACATGCTTCAGTAATCTTTTGCTATACATTTTTAGAAAGAAATTGCAGATTTATAATTGTGTACTTGTTGAATAATGAAAGGTGAGGCACAATGGTACTGGTTATAATCAGGCACAGCTTAATGTCCACATAGCCAGCACAGCATGTACTGTACCTACCAGAAAAGCAGGTGATAAAATGCTGCATGGTTTTGCAAGGTCAAATTGCATTATGTTATGATGTCTGTTTGCTTTTGAACGAATAAAGGTTGCTTGAAATGGGGGAGCCATTATGTCATTATTTATTTTAGTGCGAAACAACTTCACTGATTGTCAAGCAAATATGAATATCAAGTTATCTTTGTTGATTTAAAGGCGTTGTCCCTTATTATCTGATGCTAAGTACATATTATTCGTTTGAAAAACTGTCAGACTGATGGTTGCTCCTCTGGCCTATGTTTGATGTTAATGGTTATAGGCTTGGCTGCTGGTCCTGCAACTTCAGGGAGAAGTAAGCCATCGCCTAATACAAAAGGAACTGATCCGACGAGGCAATGTCAGCAGGGTGGACCATGATGAAGTCACACACTTCCCCGCCATCATGGGTATTGTTTGCAAATAAAAGGGAGGTTGGGGAGGTGGAGAATGAAGTTGCAACATACAACACATTTAATATAAACCCAATTCAAACTACCTTCATACCATTTTGCTGCCATTAAAAAAATAATATGACAAATGACGATTTCAAATCACTTTCAATGCGGTCTGATAGCGGATGGAAACATGGCATAAGCTATGACTAATTAGTCAACAGGCCAGTACAAAAAAAGTGATGGGGCAGACAAGGCTAGTTTTATACATACTGTATTCATGTTTTTCAAGTTGTCCTTGTAACAAAAACAGCTAACAACATCTGTACATAACACATTTGATGATAATCTAGCACAGGTTTGGCAATGCTGTACCAAAGAAGGCATATTTTGGCACAATCCAGCATAAAAATGCTTTACATTGTAATACTTGTTCTATATCCATTAGCTACTGTTGATCTTGTATGGTCCAAATTCTGCCAGTGTACATACAGTTTTAATACACTTGTAAAAAATTGCGTTAATAGTGTTTTCATTGCTCACTGCAGCTTAATTATTTACTGTGTCCTACATGTCTTGTTAGCATTATATACAAGAAACAGCAATGTTGTCTGTCTGAGAGTGGCATAGCATCATCATAATTATCATATTTGAGATATGATATTTGAGAAAAAAATAATCACATTAATATAAAGCTATAAAATAAATTCATGAACTTTGGAATGGCACCGAACCTTAAACAATAAACGCTGAATCAATCACTTCTTGATTGTGTACAGCGTCCTCTTTACTTTTGCAAACTATATGGTTGTCGTAATGTTCGTCAGATTTACGGCAGGAGCTGTAACTCTGGAAACGAGTAGGAGGGTATGCTGAAGAAGGTGGGGGCGTTGCAGTGCTTTTGCTGCGTAATTGGTGTTATTGTTTAGAATAACAGATAAAAACTATTTATATTTAATTTAACTTAATGTAACCATGTTTAATAACCACAACGAGGCCGACAGGACAATATTTGTAGGGAATTTAGATAGCAGTGTAAAAGAAGAAATACTATTCGAGCTTTTTTTGCAGGTACTGCTGCTGTGTGTGATGTGATGGAGTGCCCAGTGTTAATTTGCTGTGTAAATATGTACCAGAGTAAATAAATGCGTGTTCGGTGCATATATTGTTTGCAAGTTTGAAAGGCGTTTATTGGATGTGAATGCGAATGCAGCTGTCAGAACAACGTGTTTAACCATGTCTAATTTGAATTTGTAGACCCGAATATCGTCATATCTCTAATCTTTATGGAGACCAGCAAGGTGCTGTTTTGTATTTACTTGTATTTTTAAAACCAATTTGCAGTGGATTTTAATATCTAGTCATTTGAACACGTCTTAGTCATACAATTAGCAAGTAATGCATTCAAAGTTTAACTAGTATTCTGAATCAATTAAAAGGATTGAAAATAGAAGTGCAGTCGTTTATAATTCGGATGATTCTTGTGTTCTTGAAATGTGAGGGCTATTGTCTGGTATAGTGCCAGCAGGTGCTATAAGCTTCTCCACACACAAATGCAGGGGAAGACTGACCTGCACACCCCTGCCATTCAGCAAGTAGAGTCTGCCAGTTGTGGCACATTATGATGACATGGTGGACTGGTGTTCAGTGGGGACTATCTTATATCACCAAAGTCAGATTTGAATGTGCAGTAAATAGGTCCCCTGGGTGAAAGGCATAACCCAGTGAATTTGCCTGCTGTCATCCAGCCCTCCAACTTCCATCTTTATAACCTGGGGTTCAGTATCCAGAAATTGAATGCTGACTGTGCTCATACAAAGAAATGTTATAAAAATAATGATGGTCTTGAAAAGGAATTAATTAAAATTAAGTTGCAACTAATATACCCACCATAGGCTGTTAAAACATGTTATTGAGGTGTGTTAGAATAATGTGGGTAAACCTCATCTGGGTTTGTTTATGTTACTTCTAGAACTGCCACCTTTTAAAGATAATGAGGGTTTCAAGTTTAAAACACAATTATTTGGGGTCTAGCCAAGGTTCCCAGAAAAGTGGCATTTAACTGTGCCAAGTGTGACAAGTGTTTAATTTGCTCTGGAGG
>NW_024475389.1:0-2446 GCF_017654505.1 Polyodon spathula | reverse complement strand
AGTGAATGTCCATTCTTTGATGACTGCCACATATAATTTCATTCAGGGTAATATGGGGTGGAAATCGGCCACATTGCTTGTTCTTCAGAATGGCTTAATTATGATTGTAATTTGTGCAGTTTTGTAGACAGAAGAACCTGTCAACTGATCACCTGCTTTCAGCCTACTATCAGTTTGACTAATCCAAGTCTGCCATCTGTCATATGCAGGGCAGAAGCAGCTTCGAATACTGCAATGTTATGGATACCATTAGCATAGGAGTGCAAGCCATGGTTTTAAAATCAATTTTCTAACCTGATACTTGCACTAGCAGTGCTGTATTATCACTGGCCCCTCCCCTTTCTGTTGAAAATCACTTGGCTGTTTTATTTTGTACTTCAGTTTGGATTAGGCAGATATTTTAAAGACAGCGCAACAGATGAAAAGTTGCATCTGCTTCCTGGTACCCATCACGTCATGTGTTATAGTTCAAACTCAATCCAGCGAAGCAGCAATCGGACCGTGTGATTTGCAGGAAAAATACCAGGATACAGAAGTTATAGATAGCAGCTAGATCTATAGATTTATAGCCTTGCATTTTCAAAAATACGTGAATCTGTAATGCAAGAGTTAGCCCAGTAACATTGAAATGTCTTTGTGATACTAGTTACAAGATACAGGACCTATCAGCTTCAGCTACTGCAGACTACGTTTTCCAACTGTTCAGCTGGACACGAAAAAAAAAAAAAAAATAATGGAAAACCTGGACAGGCTGAATCCCTAAATCTGTAAAGCTGTAGAACAGCTACCTGTAAACAGAAAAAGCATCTGTAGATGGGCATGTTGATACAACTGACAGCTGGATCTCTTGTAAGTTGGGTATTAGAAATATACTTGACAAGTGTATTGATGAGGCATTGTGCATGTCTGCTTTCTTTGCTATGACTATAATTCCAGAATTGACATTTTGATGCCTGAATGTTATTTATATAATAACATTGGATAACTTCTACTGAAGAAGTATAGGATTGTTAATTCATATTAATGCAATTTGTTTATCTCAAAGAATGTAGCCATAGTGAATAGATTATCTGCATATGTGACAATACAATTTCGTTTGCACCTATAATTGCTTTTTGTCACTTTTTTTTTTTTATTATTATTTTTAGGCTGGACCTTTGACCAGAGTTACCATTGCAAAAGATAAGGATGGAAAACAGAAATCATATGGCTTTGTTTGCTATAAGCACAGAGAGGCTGTGCCTTACGCCATAGCTTTGCTGAATGGAATCCGTTTGTACGGAAGACCAATCAAGCTCCAGTACAGATTTGGTGGGTTATTTTTGTATGTTATTATGTGTTGAACCAGTATTTTTTTATATTATCATGATCCAACTGACATCCTCTGAATTATCCTTGTGGTTGGCAGGGACAAGGAGGTCTGTAGTTCTTTTAAAATATATATATATATATATATATATATATATATTTATATATATATATATATACACACACACACACACCTGAACCTATGTCAGGGTCACAGGATAATTAATGAGGCTATTTTGGATCCATAGGGAAGATCCCATCTGCTGCTCTTCTCTAATGATACAGTTTTCAGGCTCAAAGGCAGAAGTGATTGGAAAACCAGTGTTGTTAGTTAAGTGTAGCCTCCATAAAAAACAGATTTAATTATACCTGCTTTAGTTCAAATAAAGTTGCTGAGTCACTCACCTGCATATTGTAATTTTGGTTTCTTTGAATGAGATTTTTAGTAAAGCACCTGACACCTAGTGGCAGAATGTAGTAAACTAATTTTGTTACTTTGAATTAAAAGCTTAATCCAAAATGCCTTTACTCGCCTCCTTAGCAGCTAGAATAATACAGCCTTTTCTCCCCAGCAAGGGTATTACCTGGGAGTCCACTATGCCAAACTGTAAGTCCCACTACTAGAGAGATAGGGATTTAGAAATGTAATGTTTTCCAGTAAGTAACCCTTTAATGGGAGGAGACTACTTCAACTGCGTATGCATCTATAATCTGTACTGTAAAAGGTTGCAGATTAGGTTTTGATATTTAGATTTCAGGTGAAAATCAATAAAACATTCTCCCTGCAATGTATTTGATACTTGAGCAGAATAAAATGTGAACCAAAAAAAAAATCTCTTTTCTTTCTTTTTATAGGCAGCTCCCGTACATCTAATACAGGTAGTTTTTACCCAGGTTCAGACAACAGTCCGTACAGAACTCCTCAAGGCAGTTGTGGGTAGGTGTTACATAATACAAACAACGGGGGCTAATGCGCATCTCTCATCAGTGAACCCATTACAGTACTTACAGTAAACAGCCAGATGTTTAAGGACAATGTGTGAGTGTTATTGAAGCATCCTCTAGTGCTACTTTTGTAACTGACAGACTTATTCCAGAAAACAAAATGTTAATGTTTCAAGGTTTCAGATAAGTAATT
>NW_024475388.1:0-8558 GCF_017654505.1 Polyodon spathula | reverse complement strand
CACTCATTTAGGAACCTGTATATTAGTCAGATTGTTTTTACTTTTACAAAACAAATCTGCTAATTTAGCACTGGCATAATTCTCTAGAAGATGCATTCTATAATTTTGGAAAATCGGTATTATCCAATAAATGCAACCACTTTTGTGGCAGTAATTCTACAAAAGTGCTATTGCCACACTGTTAAAACATCATACAGTACCATTTGTGGTACTAATATTGCAGGATTTTATAAGCACTGTAGACAGTGACCTTAACATTAGTGTGTGATCCAATATAGCTGCCATATTGCGGTCAAGTGAATTTTTAGGTTTTAGGCAAACTTTTCTATAATGGGTCCTTTTCACAAAGCTTTCACTCATAAATAAAATAATTATTAATTAGTCATTTAGCAGACTTTTTATATCCGTATCGACTTACAGAGACTAGGGGGTGAATCAACTGCTGCTGCTGCTGAGTCGCTTGCAATAGGACCTTGGTGTTACATCTCATCCAAAGGAAATTTATCTGTTGAAGCCTGGAGTGATATTTTTATTGCCCATAAAAAAAAAAAAAAAAACAAAAAAAAAAAAAGACACTTCAAGGAATGCATGTCCAGTTATTTTTATTTCCCTCTCATAACACAGCTTGACTAAACTCTAGTGCTGTATATTTAACTAAATGTGATATATTTTTTACAGGAATGATGGTTATCCTGAGGTTTCTCTGTTCCCAACTCCTCCGTTCACAGCCAACACCTGTGTATCACAAGAGTACTTCTACTGGCAGCATATGGTATGTTACCCAACGTCAAGCCTCTTGTATTGTACAATATTAAGAAGTTGCTGGATAATGCCACAGTGGCAAGGCAGGCTGTAAAGTAGATGTATTCCAGTTGTGTATTGTGGTAGTTGACCATTTTACATGTGATATATTTATACAAGACAGCACATTGCATCTCTGTTTTTAGTAACTTGAACAAAGTATCATCCGCTATAACAGAGCTCAATTCTGGAGAGCATAAGTTCAAAAGAGATCCTACAATAGACCAAGGATGTGTGATACTTGTGCCAAGCATAGCAGTTGCAATTCAGCTATAAGTCATTTCAATAATTGGCAATAATTAAACTGCTCCCGTATGCAACTAAGTTGTTTCTTACTAGTTGTAAACATTCATTGTTTCCCAAATGCTTCAAAATAGGGTCCTAATGGTTTGTTTCAAAGAATCACTACCCCCTATTCCTAAAATGAACAAGGTAGTTCAAGATTATTGCTAATCTGGCTCTAAAATGTGTTTAAATATTTTGTGTGACAGTGGTTAATCATTTAACCATTCCTATAAATGTTCACAGTTTTAAAGTACTGTAATAGACAATGTGTCATAATAGTCTTACTTATTACCATGACAACACTTTGCATTAATTCAGGGGTTTCATGATAGGTTAAGGGCACTTTTACACCTAGTTCTTTTGACCCTCTGATGCAGATTGAAGTGCATTTTGGTTTGCTTGGAAGTGGACTCGGTACATTTGCCACTTTGCTCCTCTTCAGTTTTTTGCACTGTGAAACCAAACATACTCCAGTTAACTTGGAAATGAACCATTCCAAACAGCGAAGCAAATTGTGGAAGTGACATACTCCGGCAAGCACCAAGGAAAGTGACTCGCCACTGTCACACATACGCAACACAGGGCTGGTCAAAACCTACACACACACACAATACAATGACACATACATACCAGACAAGAACACCATAATGTCACATGTACACAACAGCACATCACTAAAACATACCGTGGGGCTGATTTACTAACTGGGTTATTCAGTGAAATTACACAAATTCCTGTGCTATTGCAGCATGTACATTCTTTAAGCCTAATAGCAAAACTGTCACATTAATACTGGTTAAATTTTTTTTTTTCTAGCCAGTAGGCTATTGTTTGGTGTTCATAGGTCTTTATTTTCTCAGATTAAACAAAAAAGCATGAAATACAGTAAACTCCAGGTAACTCAGCACTCAAAGGGAAAACAATGTGAGAAGTTATCCGTCTGTATCAATAAATGCACTTCCTGTCAATACAAACAACAATGCCTATGTTGCCTTAAAAGAAAATGACAGCAGTCTGCTTTTTTCTTTTCTTCATTGCAACTTTCTATTGCCTCGGTTCGAGTTTACAAACAGCTTCATTTCCAAACAATCTGAGTGGGTTAGCGTCCTTACATTAAACATAATAACTTATGTGACGTTTGTCTGAAATAAATGCAGCAAATCGAGATCATGGCTCCATCAAATATGCCACTTGCTTTTTCTTATCTGTTCTGTTCCACCTTTCAACTTATATATAAGTATAATATGTACTTAATATATATATATATTTGAAAGTAATGTCAAAAAAACATTTTTGTGACAAACATCAGTTCAAAGCGTTATATATTTACCATAACCTACATATTTCTTATTGCATAGCTACTCTGTTATAAACAGAAGATAAGAAGAACATAATCCTCTCCAAATAAACAATTACATATGAACACTTTATTATTAAGCACTAAGGGGAACGTTGTTATTATTGGTATGCACATTCCACAGTAAGACGTGCAACAAATGTAACATGTGCAACCTTTTTACATTTGGATGTAACAATGAAAATGAAACGCTGAACAATTAAGTAGACAGTAAAACGTTAATAAATGTTAAATTATTAACAAAGCGCTTCATCTGTCACACATACATTTACAGCTTGCTTTCTGTGTACCAGTGGCATAGTTTACATTGCATTTATTTATACAATTATTTTAATCCATTAAAACCCTGAATAGATCAAATGTTTCCCCTGTAAATCCATTTCAAATATTTGAAGTAGAAAACAAAATACAATGAGTGCTCTTTAAAAAGCCAGACATGTAGCATCACCAAACCTGCGAGAACACAGCAATGTTACTTTTTAAGCAATTATTAAATATAATGAAAGCTAGTAAATTACTTACCATTTCCTCGCCTCTGCTCCACCTCGCATGATAAGGCGCCTGGGCTTGCTGCTGAATATTGCAACTATAAAGTCGTATTCCAAAGAATCACACAGGTCTGTAAAATGACAGGAGAGACAGCATGTTCAAGCAACTTGTCAGCATTGAGGCTTACTCAGCTGGTTTAATCCTGATCACGGTGGAGAAGAGCCTTAAAAGTGCATACATATTTGGAAAGATAATCAAGTGCCAATCATTTCAAACTTAAATTAGGGTTAGATCCTTTTTCCACCACAGTTGATTTGCTCTTTATTTGTTGAACGAAAACTAAAAACTACAGCTTCATCCATGTTAAGAACAAGTTTACGAAAGAGAGGAGGCCATTCGGCCCATCTTGCTCGTTTAGTTGTTAGTAGCTTATTGATCCCAGAATCTCATCAAGCAGCTTCTTGAAGGATCCCAGGATGTCAGCTTCAACAACATTACTGGGGAGTTGGTTCCAGACCCTCACAATTCTCTGTGTAAAAAAGTGCCTCCTATTTTCTGTTCTGAATGCCCCTTTGTCTAATCTCCATTTGTGACCCCTGGTCCTTGTTTCTTTTTTCAGGTCGAAAAAGTCCCTTGGGTCGACATTGTCAATACCTTTTAGAATTTTGAATGCTTGAATCAGATTGCGTACGTCAGTTAAACAAGTTTATCTGTGTGTGTGTGTGTGTGTGTGTGTGTGTGTGTGTGTATATATATATATATATATATATATATATATATATATATATATATATATATTATATATATATATCATTATGTCTCTAGGCGCACTGTTAAGAACGTCCAAATGTTAATAACTGCAGGACATAATAGTATTATCCAGTGATATCATGTAGAACTCTGGAGTCCGTTGACAACAATTGACATCCACACAACATGTCAGAAATACAAAACAATCGTTTATTTAAGGGAAAAAGGGGTGCACAACTAATCTAATATTACAGAAAGGAAAGGCTATTAGTTAGAGATATGCGTGAATAGTAATATGCAGTTCGTTGATTCCATAGTCAAATGATTACAATGACCATAACATCCTTAACATACATGGTTAATATACTAATATTGAATATGTCTTATCACAGAAAGTGTCTACTTTGCATTAGTATTTTCAGTACCTGTTTCTCGTTGTAATCGATCATGTCAGTATGCACGAGAATTAATTCAACTTCCCATTCAGAACGGAATCCAACATTCCAGTACCTAATTTAGCAAATTAGTTTTACCATGTTAATTTAGTTTAGATGTGATGTATCAGACTAATAATATGTTATTAACCTCAGTTGATTATATATTCAAATTAACTCAAGTGGGGCAGCAATGAACTTCTCTGCATTTACAAGGCAACTCCTGCGGTCGAGAAGATAAGCCATATGTCCAGTATTTAGTTTACGACTCTTTTTAAAAGCATTCTTAGTCAATGGGGAAGTTGGAGACCAGAAACCAAGAAGACACAGAGAATGGTTTAAGACTCCCCCCTGTATATTCCAATTCAGTTACTTTCATGCACAGAATTATATGATGACCCCCCCCTTCTGACGCTACACTACCACTGCAACACCAGCAGCTTTGAAATGTATTTGTATTTTATCCTGTGTCTTGGTGCCACAACAGGCTTAGGTTTGAGCACCAATATCATGCTGTCACATCTTACATTGTCCTGGTCACAACAATTAAAGAAGATAATATAGAAATAGGTACTCTTCAAACTATACCAGTTAAACTCTTTTGTGGGTTATTCTTCAGTAGTGAGGCAGAATGCATCTTGACTTGTACAACTAACCACTTCACTATATGTACAGTGAACTCTGCTTAATTCAAATCTCTGGGGACCATACAAATAGTTTGAGATGTGCAAAATTTGAATTAAACAAATTATGTAAATTGCCCCATGGTGTGGACATTTAGAGCTATTTCCATAATAAATGTGCAGAACTAAAACACAGACGCTACTGTATTTTACCTTGATGTTTTTATTTATTTTTTCTTTCTGAAGTCAATGAAATAATCACACATTTCTATTTAAAGTGCAGCATTAATTATTCATGAATTATGTGATATTGCATAAAAAGCACCAATGCAATTACTTACGATTGCTACATAACATCCTACTAGCTACTGTACTGTAGCCTAACTAGTCTTATTCAGAAACACTTTATAAAAAAGATATGTAACAGTAACAGTTTTAAACTGTATCCGGTACTGTTACTACAGTAGTACTTTCCCTAACAAAAGATCCAAGTTGAACACCAAAACTACAATACTGTACAAAGAGCATTTTCCCGATGTAGTTGAAGCTGAATACAGTTTTGCTCTTAAAATAATAAAGTATTTTGGGGGGCCGCACCAAACGTCCTTGCAGGCTGCACTTTGGGAATCCTTGACCTAGAGAGAAGGGTGGTTGAAGAGGAAGGTGAAGAAGAGGAGGTTTTCACAATGTTTAGTGTAAAGGGGCTGTTCCTAAAGTTGCACCAGTAACTGTTGTTGTGTATATAAATGGTAGAGATGTGAAGTTTGAGTGGGATACAGGATGCAGCATAACACTAATGAATTGGATTGAATATGCAACTGGGTGGAAAGGAAATAGTGCACCAGAATTAAATAAAGCACAAATCCACCTAAAGACATATACAGGTGAAAGCGTGGATGTCCTGGGAGTTGCTGAGGTGACCGTGAAGTAAAAAGAAACTGATCAAAACATTGCCACTTAAAGTTGTTGCAGGCAGAGGACCCAATCTGCTAAGAAGAGACTGGCTAGATGGGATTCCCCTGGGTTGGAGAGAAGTACACCATACCAAGCCAGGGGATAGCGAAATACTACAGGAGGTGCTGATTAGGTATGAACATGTATTCAGAGATGAGTTAGGTATGATGCAGGGCACCAAAGCCAAGATTTATGTGGATTCTAATGTTTCACCACAGTTTTTTAAGCTAAGATCTGTGCCGTATGCGATGAAAACAAAAGTTGAGTCAGAAATAGACAGACTTCTGAAAGAAAAAATAATTGAACCAGTAGATTTCTCTCAGTGGGCTGTGCCCATAGTTCCTGTTGTAAAACCAGATGGATCCATTAGAAATTGTTGACAAGCTGACAGCAAATAGAGTGTTGTCCCTGTAATAATACCCCATTCCAAGAATTGAGAATTTGTTCGCAACTTTGTCAGGTGGGCAGCAGTTCACTAAGTTAGATATCAGTCATACATATCAACAAATAGTGCTTGAAATGAGTCTAAAAAGTATGTGACTGTAAACACACGTAAAGGCTTGTTTACATATAATCACCTACCTTTTGGAGTTTCATTTGCACCCGCTACCTTCCAGAGAACCATGGAAGGCCTGTTACAAGACATTCCCAATGTAGCCTTGTATCTGGATGATGTCCTTGTAACAGGCATCACTCTTGAGGAGTACCTGCGGAGTCTGGAAGAAGTGCTGAGGAGGCTGAAAAAAGTTGGCCTAAGCTGCATCTACACTGGACAGAGCAACACAAGCAAAGTTGCCGAATGTCAATCCACACCAGACGCGACTTGGAAACGATCCAGAAGACTGGAAATAAATACATGACCCCGCCCCTGCATTCCTATTGGACATACTAGAGATGGGCTGTCCCATTACAAAAATTGGGGAACCAAACCAATGGGTGTAGGACTGGGCCATATCAGTTATTGAACATCCCTATATAGCCAATAGTTTTATTGGTCATTATTAGTAGTAGTAATTGTACGGTTGTAGTTGTAGCCCGGTATATCAGCAGCTGTCAGAGGACAGCTGGACAATAGTAGTTTATTTTTATGCAACTTGCATAAGCGGAAAGAAAATGTCTCAGTGCTGCTAAATGCACCACCTGCAAGCCACCCAGGCATTGTCTTTCTTCTAGATGTCTTTGTAGTTGTTCAATTTGCAATCATATAATAATGGATACTGCTGCACCTCATAAATTAACTTTTCATCGTCCATGATTAACTTGTTTTGAGGCGTGACGTGTTTTGAGGCATGTGTTTGACATGTATCAAGGGTGTTTAACTTTGCTTCTGATTGGTCAGTTTCATTCCAGTCGCACGATGAAAAAAAAATAAACAGGTTCTATTTTAGCGAAGCGAAATGTTCTCAATGCAACGTCGCTCACTGCTTGTGTTGATACTCCCATTTCACTGCCGTGGTTTCTAAATTATTCATGTCCAGTGTGGGTGGAGCTTTATGATTAAAAAGAAGTGTATTTTCCTAGAAAAAGAAGTGGTGTATTTGGGTCACAAAGTTGACGCCCACAGACTCCATCCACTAAAGGGAAAAGTAGTTCAAGAGGCTCCTGCCCCAACCAGTGTAACTGAGTTGATGACATATTTAGGATTGCTGAATTATTACAATACATTCTTGCATAATCTTTTAACAGTTTTAGCACCTATGCATATGTTATTGAGTAATATGTTATTGTATTTGAGTAAAGTGGAATTGGGCTGAAGAACAAAAAACTTTTGAGAGCTCCAAAGAACTAATCCAATCTTCTCAAGTGTTAGACCACTACTCCACCAACAGGGAATTAATCTTGTCATGCGATGTGTCACCGTACAGAGTAGGTGCTGTCTTATAAAAGGCATCAAACGAGAGAGTAGAAGGACAATTGCTAATGATGAATCGCTTGGACATACTGCCTGCAAGTACCATGCAGATCAAGCAATGGACTGGGAAGGATCTTTTGTTGTAGGGTGGCCCAAGGTAAACAAAAGAACAAAGTTTGTACCTTACCACACTACAAGATTGGAACCGAGTGTCGAAGAAGGGTGTGTCTTGTGGAGAACCAGGGTGAACATTCCCATACAAGGCCGTGAATCCATTCTTAAGCAGTTGAATTAAGCGCACTCAGGTATCACCAGGATGAAGGGTTTAGCTCGAAGTTATGTGTGGTGGCCTAAAATGAACATTGACATTGAAATAAAGTGCAAACATGTGTGATGTGTCAACAGAAAAACACCTGCCAGGGCTCCATTGCTCCCATGGGAGTGGCTGGAACAGCCATGGAAAAGAATTCATATTGATTACGCTGGTCCATTTTTAGGAAAAATGCTCCTAGTACTGGTTGATGCTCATTTGAAGTGGATAGATGTGTACCCCATGAATACGTCAACCACTACTATTGAGAAGCTAAGACAGAGTTTCAGTATCCATGGATTACCACAAATGTTAGTATCTGACAATGGAAGTTGTTTCATGAGTATTGAGTTTCAAAACTTCATGAAACAAAACGGTATCACTCATGTGACTTCTGCTCCATATCATCCATCGTCAGACGGATTAGCTGAGTGGGCCGTTCATGCGTTTAAAGAAGGATTCCAGAAAATGCCAGGAGACACTATTGAAGTTAAAGTGTCAAGGTTCTTGTTTAGTTATTGTATCGCACCACAATCTACAACACAGTTGTTGTCGGCAGAAGTGCTTGTGGGAAGAAAATGAAGGTCATTAGATCTCATATACCCAAACATAAAGGGGAAAATACAAAATAAACAAATGAAGCAAAAAAGAAAACCACGACAAACATACAAAACTGAGGACTTTCTCACCAGGAGATAAAGTC
>NW_024475387.1:0-20124 GCF_017654505.1 Polyodon spathula | reverse complement strand
GCCATTAAACATTTCTGAACTTCCTATGTACTGTAGACTACTTTTTTTCTTCAGGTAATTAGTCATTAACACTGCCTCCTTGCAATTTGCATGGTAACATGGGACTACCAAACATCTACTCTTTCTGATCATGCTTTAAATTTAGATTTTTTTTTCCCTTTCTTTGTGAAATACTTATTTAGATGCAGAACTTTTATAGCAAGCAATGTTTCTACTAAATTAAATAATTAATTGCAGATTAAGACTAATTACGATGCAATTCGTAGTAAAGCAGAGGAGTTAAATTCAGCTGCTAACTGAAATATCAAGCAGGTCAATCACATTGCATTTCTATATCTGAAAATAAAACATACCACACCTGAAAGAATCGGCACCCTTCCTATTTTCCCCATTGTTGGTCTATGGGGAATGTAGACTCCCATGTTTTGATATAGAATTATATATATATTATATAGAGAATAGTATAGCGATATATATATCTTTGATAGATATTATATATATCATAAATAAGGAAGCGTGGTTATAGATTTATAAATTAGAGCATGAGCAAAAAATGAACTGTTTTGGGGGGCTTTGTTTGAAAAAAAAAAAGGGAAAAGCAGGTGGGTAATGCAGAGTAGGTAATTATCAGGAACCAAAATTGATTTTTAAATTTAAGTAAAAACAGGTTGTATTACAGTGAAAATGTTATAACTGCAGTCACTGTATCCAATGGATGTTTTAGTTTTTCATTAGGAATCACTACTGGCAACGGAGGCGCTATCCAGAGGGTAGCCTCCGAAGATACTGGTGTTTGCCTTGTTAAGGTGGATCCTTTTTTTTTTAGTTTCATACTTGTTTGTAACTTCCATCATTTTTAAAGGTCAATGAACCAGTGGTGTTCAACATGAATGTTACAGTACAGTCAGGAAAGTCATGTGATAGATTATTTATTAAAGCATAGACTACACAATACTACTGTATTTTACACTACATTTATGGCCTCACCCTTTGAGGTACCCCTGCCCATAAATTAGATTGCTGAGACATCCCTTAAGGACATGAGTTGGGGGACGGCCTGTATGGTTGCTGACCAGTTAGATGAAGTCCAAATCTCTGTCGGTAGGTTTTTGGCGGCTAATCCGACCGCTCTGGTGCCGCCGGGTTGAGACCACGGTCACCCCTAGAATTCATTCTATATTTAAAGTAGGACATTTGTTTATGTATCGCAACATCTGTGATGACAAATAACTTGTTGTTGAACACTACTGTTAGACTAGACAGATGACGCTACGCGAATTGTTACGGTAACTCCAAGTTTACGTGATTTGATGAAGGTTAGCTTAAATTCAGGTAGTGGTTCAGATGATGAGACCCACAAGCACTTGACGAATGTTACATGTCCTTCTGTTAAACTTACTGTAGAGATATCATTATGTATGCAGAAAAGATGTAACAAAAAATGCAGATTCTAAAGAGCCGAAATCAGGATTGTATTGAGTATTATATCTATTGTTAAGCATAGCTGCAAAAGTGGCTTGTAAAACACACGTTTTGTCATGGAAATATAAATTTACTTCCTTTCAAGTTGGAGTAATTCATAGTTTAGTTACTTTAAGAGTGAATGATTTTGTGTTTTTCAGTAGCAATTTAAAGTTTGCCAGCAGTGGGTAGTTTTTAACGACTAGGTGTGGTTACTTGCTGTCTACTGTAGTTGCGTGTGTAAACCTGGTGAGATTTGTATTTCCTTACTGGCCCATCCTACAATGTACAACCTGTGTGATTAATTGTACACCTAGACATGTCTGTTATAAAAAATATAAAAATTAAGAAGATATATGTCACAGAAACATTTGTGCAGCAGAGTACTATTGTATCCGTGAGAGAGGCAGAGGGTTGGGATTGCTAAGAAGAGTGTAAGAAACGGGTAATACATTACAGAATAATCTAAATCACTGAAAGTGTTTTCAGACGTGAGGATTGTGGGACAATCAGCGCAAAAATAAGCAGGGGAACAGTATGAATATAGTTATGAATAATGTTGCAGTCTTTTATTGTGTCCATGAAAGAGGTGTTTATTACTGTTACTATAGGTTTTGGAGGCTAAACCAGCATTTGTGGAAACATCAATAAAACATGAAATGGCTATTTGTTGTTAAATATATTTTATAAAACCTTCAGCGATAATGATATAAAAACAGCAGAAAGGAAGAAGGTAGCATATCCAAAACAGGAATTAACAACCATAACCACCGACACGCGTTGGTACAGGGGAAACTTTATACGTTGATATGGCAAAATGTGGCTCCATGTAGAAATTGCTTGCGATGATACACACACAAGCTTCTTTTGTGTGTGTTGTGAGTGGAAAAAAATACTTTTTCCCCCCCCCGGGTTCTACAGGGAGGGATTATCCATATCTAATATCTAAATATATCTATAATCATATATATATATATAGTATTATTTATAGGTATATATAGATTATATTGTACAAACAGTAATTAACATGTTTAAGACCATTGTCTTCAATTCTGGAACAAATGTACGAATTTACATTTGTCACAGAAAAAACGTTGTTGGTAACAACTATATGGTCCAATTTATAGAATGTTTTTGATACAGTATGTAACGGTTGTATTGTAGGTCATAGTACAAATTGCACCCTGTGGCAGTAACGTCAGTTGATCAACGGTATAGTTGTCAGTGTAACGTTCCATTCACAGAAGGTAAGTGATAGCGGTTGCTCCAACACTTTATTTGGTGTAACAATGAGCTGTATTGTGACAGACAAGTAAAACACCTGATCGTGTATGTATACCAGAGGTGGGATACCAGGTATGTACTTCTGGTGCAAAACATGTTAAGAAACCAATAATAGGTATGGCGGTTATGGACGAATTAACTAACCAGGACTGTTCCCCTGGTGACGGCCAGGCTGATGATCTTTACTGGTTGTGACGACGGTAGACCGTAACGGACTGACCCTCACTTTAATGCAGTAATATTACCTTCTCCGCTTTGTGCTGTCCTGTGTTAGCTAAAAGGACTTGTTCATTTCGTTTCCCATCGTGGTCTATGGAACACGATATGAACAAAAATTTTTTTTTTTTTTACCTTTAGAAGAAGGGGTTCTCGTCCGCAGAGTCGTTGTGGGACGCAACGGACCGCTCGATTGTCCCAGAGGACCGGAAAGTAAAGTTTAGCGTAACGATAATGATTAATAACTGTTGGCTACATTTGCTTAATTAGTCAAGATTAACATGTGCTCCAGATCTTTAGTGTTCGGTAAGAGAGCGACTATGCACATTTTGTGGCGTATTTTGGACTCGTCGCCTGAGTCCCGAGAGGTCCTGGGATATGCCAACTAGTAGCATCTTAACGCGGTGGTTTCGGTGTTAAATTAACTGTTGTGTGTTTTGCACCATTGTATTCAGGAAGACGTGTATAATGAAAGTGATGGTATGCAGGAATTATGGTTTCTATATTATTATCTATATATATATGATTATATATATATATATATATAGAATATATAATATATATGATATATATATAGATATCTTATAGAACCGCTTTGATAGTGTCGAAGTTTATGCAATAGACTATAAAGTATATTCAGAGTATCGTTTAGTGAGCCCGAACTACGCACCTTTAGTGATCTTATTTATTCTTTATATGACATATTAGACGGGAGACGTGGTGTGAATGTCGACTTCGGATGCTGAGGTAAGGTTTATCATACGACCGACAAGGATCCGAAAGGTGATTATTCGTAGGGGTATCAAAGGTCATAAGTATAATCGAAAAGTCTTAGCTGGACACAATTTTTCCGTAACTATAGTTTTCTTTGGAACCGAGAGACTTTTATATAGGAATCACAACTGTTTCAATAGGTCAGCAATGAAGGTGATACGAGTGGTCGGTTTTAAATAAAAAGAACAAGTATCTGCCCTATAATCTGTTAAGTCACTACCCCAAAGGTGCACCGCAAGATGGAAAGCTCCTAATCAAGTTTGTGGAAACAGTATTAGATTCACTGTAAAAGAACCACCAAGGTTAAGAAAATGGACACGCTCTCAGATCCTTTCAACCTACAGTACTGCTCTGTGCAAACAAATTACACTCAACTCTGAGGAAATGCCAAGCTGTTTCTGCTGTATCTTGTTTCTCGATCTTCAGCGAAGAAAATAAATCTGGTATTTGTAATGTGGATAGGGAGTATTTCTTAACTGATAGCAAGTTGTCCAGTGGGATGGACTTTTCAGAAAAGATGTGTGTCTCAAATTTTAACTGAAGCAGTTCATATAATCACAATGTGATGAAAGCAAAACCTTTGGGATTTTCCTTTTTTAAATCTTTAAATAATCTCCCGAAACTGTCTAGGACTTTTTTTTTTAAGTACTGCTATTCACAAGAGCAGATTGGTATGTTTCTTGAATATCACAGTTCTCTTTATTAATGGATTCTTGTTATTGTAAGACATACCATGTATATGACACCTTTTCCTTGCATGTAACATGCGTTGACTGGAAAAATAATTGACAATGTAAGTAAAAGAATTGGTATAGAATAGTAAAGTTTGCAGAAAACCACAGAGGAACAGTTACATTCTGCATTCAGGTCATGGGATCCAGCTCTCTGACATGTGCAACATATTGTAACAAGCAACAGATGTGCTCCTGTGGCCCAAATCATAGAAACCTTCCAACTGGACCAGGGCACACCTGTTTCCAGGCATACACAGCCTGTGTACCGTAAATGTGCAAAATGCATCATATGACGTAAAAAGTTTTTTAGTTAAAAAAAGGTTGAATCTGTTGCGCCTGTTAGTTACTGCATAGACTTAACTTAAATGCAAGCTGTATTTACAGATAAATTAAATTACAGTATAGCCGATTACGCTATGAGAACCGGACAAATGCTAAAGTATCAAAAGAAAATAAAGTTAGCTGGGGTCCCAAACAAGAGCGAACGTGGAATAAGCAGTGAACCATTTCCTAACTTCAGGTAACCTGTTCTGGAAACAACAAAGATAATAGGAACCAATCAGCTTTGGAATGGATGTAAATACCTGCAGCTTATCTAATTTACAAACTGAACGACTGGAATCAGTCGTGGTGTATACGACGGAGACATATTTCCAGCTTCCTCATCTCTTTGCCACTAGTTGTCTTTCGAGCAATACAGTTGTTGCCTTGAATTCATGTATTCACGTAGTAAGAATGGTAAACACGTGCCTAAACTTCGAAGATTCCAGTACAAGAAGAGTATTCTGTGTATTCTTTGTATTCTTCAATGTTTTCAGCTACCTCGCGGTAACATGGGTCGTCCGATGCAACAACTGGGGTTTTGATTCCAGACCCTCACAATTCTCTTGTGTAAAAAAAGTGTCTCCTATTTTCTGTTCTGAATGCCCCTTTGTCTAATCTCCATTTGTGACCCCTGGTCCTTGTTTCTTTATTCACGTCTGAAAAAGTCCCTTGGGTCGACACTGTCAATACCTTTTAGAATTTTGAATGTTTGACAGTTAGGTCGCCACGTAGTCTTCTTTGTTCAAGACTGAACAGATTCAATTCTTTTAGCCTGTCTGCATATGACATGCCTTTTAAGCCCGGAATAATTCTGGTCGCTCTTCTTTGCACTCTTTTCTAGAGCAGCAATATCTTTTTTATAGCGAGGTGACCAGAACTGAACACAATATTCAAGATGAGGTCTTACTAGTGCATTGTACAGTTTTAACATTACTTCCCTTGATTTAAATTCAACACTTTTCACAATGTATCCGAGCATCTTGTTAGCCTTTTTTTATAGCTTCCCCACATTGTCTAGATGAAGACATTTCTGAGTCAACAAAAACTCCTAGGTCTTTTTCATAGATTCCTTCTCCAATTTCAATATCTCCCATATGATATTTATAATGTACATTTTTATTTCCTGCGTGCAGTACCTTACACTTTTCTCTATTAAATGTCATTTGCCATGTGTCTGCCCAGTTCTGAATCTTGTCTAGATCATTTTGAATGACCTTTGCTGCTGCAACAGTGTTTGCCACTCCTCCTACTTTTGTGTCGTCTGCAAATTTAACAAGTTTGCTTACTATACCAGAATCTAAATCATTAATGTAGATTAGGAATAGCAGAGGACCTAATACTGATCCCTGTGGTACACCGCTGGTTACCACACTCCATTCTGAGGTTTTTCCTCTAATCAGTACTTTTTGTTTTCTACATGTTAACCACTCCATAATCCATGTACATGTGTTTCCTTGAATCCCAACTGCGTTCAGTTTGAGAATTAATCTTTTATGCGGGACTTTGTCAAAAGCTTTCTGGAAATCTAAATAAACCATGTCATATGCTTTGCAATTATCCATTATCGATGTTGCATCCTCAAAAAAATCAAGCAAGTTAGTTAGGCACGATCTCCCTTCCTAAAACCATGTTGACTGTCCCCAGGACCCTGTTACCATATGCGTTTCTCAAGAAACGATTTGCTGGACCTTATTAGAGATAATTTATGGACGTCAGCAGCCAACGTGGAGAATTATCAATTATCAATGTGTGCCATCCTCACCCAAACGTATTTATCAAAACAAAAGCCGAGGAACACGTTACTAGCCTTTGAACCTGACCAAGTTAATAGTTTGTACCCTAAGTGTTTTAAATACGGTAGTTTTTCCTAGAGTTAGTGGATCCACGTTAAAATTAGTATTTCAAAGTTTGAGCTTGAATCTGGGGGTCTCATAGGCTTATGTGGGTTTGAATGTTAATGTACCATTAAGTCTTGTTTCATTTCTTTTTAGTAATCACCTAGGTGTCTCCTATGTTTTCCTAAGGGGGAGAGGGGTCTGTTTCGTTTGGTTTTTTTGTGTTGCGCTCTGTTAGTGACCTCTTGTATGACACTGTGGGTTAAGCGGTCCTGTCTAATGTACTCGCTATACACATTTTATTTTTAAAACTTTAAGGGAATAAGAGGGATTTCATTTGTGTTGGGGACGTTGGGTAGTTATTTTTTCTCACCAAACTTGTGAAAGTAATCAATAATTTGCTATTTTTTTCTTCATCTACTATCTTTGCCATTTGTATCTCTTAACATTTAATTAAAAAAAATTTCTTAGATTCAGGGAACTTTTGATGGGTGGTCATAGTTGAATGCTGGTTAAATTAGACGGTTTCAATACAAGCATTTGTGGAATCAAGTTGGTTACTGAGAGGATGTTTTAGAGAACCTTAGACGCAAAATTGAGGGGAATCGTGTTAGCGAATGTAAACAGATTAATTCTTGTCCTAGAACGGATTGGTTTCTTGTTTTGCTGGGTTGTAAACATATTGGGAAGAACTGTTGTGAACATTTTGAGGATGAGTTTTTTGGGCCTCCCACTGAACACCAATGTAAGTTTTTTCGAATCATGGTAAACGGTGAAACAAGACGGTTTCTACGATTTCTAAAAGTTTTTGACCTTGACGTTTGCCTGTATATTCCGTTGGCTCACCAGTCTTACAGCGTGTTTTACTTTTTGGTTCCGCAACTTGTACAATCTAACTTGATAAGAAAACGTGCCCTTTGTTCAAAAGAGAGGATTTTTTTTTGAGTTGATCTTTTTTAGGAAAAAACTTGGAACGTTGGTGTCAAAAAATTAGTGACACACATTTAGAGATTTCTTCTTAAATTTTAGGGTTGTAATTGGATAGATATGCCTTTCTTATGGAATTTCTCTTCCTGTTGTACAAATGTTCAAACCACCATGAAGAAAAACAGAGTCCTTCTTTGTGTGGGGTTGTTTTTCTCTATTTTTACTCCGCAATCATTTCTTTCGTCTGTTTAGTTATCTGGGTTTTCATGGCTCTTCATAGTTTGCTTTTTCTAAAAATTGTATAACTAGAGCTTAGCTTTAGTCTTCGAACTTTGGTGTATTTTAAAAGTTAAAAAAACAATCCAAATGAGCATAATCAGTTGATGTGATTAAGTTTGCAGGTAGTGAGATTTTGCAAAAGTGGTTCTAAATTCTGGGTTTCTGTTTTGGTCAATTTTCTTCGTCTTACGTTAGTTGAAAAAAGACACTAAATCCAAGGAAATATTTGAGGTCCCCTTAGTGGGTGCACTTTTCAAAAATTTTTCCCCAAGGGTTGGTAGGCAGGTCAGGAATTTGTAGTATTTTCCCACAACCCCTTTAGGGTTTGCCTTTAGTCATTACTTTGGGGGTTTTAAAAACCCAAGGGGTTTCCCATTTTTGTTTGGGGAATTTTTTTGTAAAACTCCCCCCACTTGTTATGGGTCTCCTCCCCTAAAGGGCATGCCTTCTCCTTTGCTACACATTGTTTCTAATGTCATTGTATAACAGATTATTTTGCTCACCGTCTGAATCTGGCGGTCTATAGCATGCTCCTATTATTATGCCCTTTGAATTTTTGTCCGTTATTCTGACCCATATTGATTCGGTTTTATTTTCTTTGTCCAGGTTTAACACCTTTAACACCTGGGCTTCAAGACTGTTTCTTATGTATAGTGCTACCCCTCCTCCTCTTCTGTCCTGCCTGTCTTTCCTATACAGTGTATACCCACAAATATTATATTCGTCCCCATCACTCTCAGACAACCAATTTTCTGTAACACCTATCACATCATAGTTTCCTGTTAGTGCAGTTGCTTATAGTTCTAGAATTTTGTTTCTTATACTTCTATCATTTAGATAAATACATTTAATTGTTGTTTGAATGCTTCCGAACCTGCTCGAGGAGCTTTTCTCCAAGTAGACTAGTTCCCTAGTTATTTAAATGCAGTCCATCCCGTCAATACAGATAGTCCTCTAAATACAGGGATAGTTCCTCATTGAGTTTAAGTGGTTACAAATGTGATCAAGATTAGGTGAAGGGCCTTCCCGGTGCGAACCCAGGTCTTCAACAATTGGTTTTGTGACTTCAATATTCCAGCTGTCAATGATGGGTCCTTTGCAAGGTGCGCGGGCAGTGTATGACCCGACATACCCAAGTTTTGGTTTTCTCTTGTTGTAATTCCGTTCATGAGCTCTGCTTGGTAATTTGTTTTGCAGGGGATTTGGTCTGTCTTCTCCAAGTGTTGTTTGTACCGGTTAGTGTTGGACGATCTTACTATGGCACAAATGTCTGTGTTAATACCAAGCCTTTTTTTACC
This sequence comes from Polyodon spathula, assembly GCF_017654505.1. Lineage (NCBI taxonomy): Eukaryota > Metazoa > Chordata > Actinopteri > Acipenseriformes > Polyodontidae > Polyodon > Polyodon spathula. The sequence goes on along the minus strand of NW_024475387.1, from coordinate 10,992 downwards.
ATGATAGTGAGACTTCTCTTAGTAGCACCTCTCAAACTAAGATTTACAATGCGTAATCTTCTGTAGGATGCTGACGTGATTGAGTTGTTTTGTCGCGTTGATTGTGAATAGTTTCCATCAATATGGAGTCTGCGTCTTTCTGGTATTATGCTTGCATTGAGCTTAGCTTTTTATAATGTCACAAGATGAGGAGCATTTGGCCAGACCATGGGAATTGATGAACCTTTTTCTTCGCCAGAAAGTACTGTTCCCAAATATACATTTTCAGGGAAAATTGACTTTTACTTCCAGAAATTACATGTTACCATAATACATTTTCAGCAAAACACTAGGGGCCAGTGATGATGCAAATTATACCTTTTAACTCACCCACTATCACACACATTTCCCAAAGTTGATGATTTTTTAAAAAGCTTCTAAGTGTCCAACTATTTTAAATTATAGATAGAAGAATAATTACATAATTAGATAGAGCTATATTATTACCTGTAATTGTCTAATGTACAATCTAATATTCATGAAAAGCATTTTTATGACTGCATTACTTATATCCTAGGGGGTTCATAAAGTATATTGCTAGGGTAACGAATAGAAGAAAATAACTGCTTAAATTTAACTGGGAGAACATTGATACTGTTAATCTACTCAGCTGTGTTAAACTAAATATATATTTTTTTGAGATTACGTTTAGCTAGATTCTTCTTCTGAATACTGTAAATGAATGAATTATAAACCTTCCATATAATACTTGTATTGTGTACCATACAATTTCATAATCTTGTAAATGAAAGAAAATCACTACAATAATATGTTTGTAAGAAAGATAAGGGGTGGGAGTTTTCTCTGACATTTTTTTTGATATGTACGAGTTTGTCGCAGTCACGATATAATGTGTTCATACAATAAAATGTAATTGTTTAACATGTCAACGACGTGTAAATGTCTGTTTAGGATTGGTATTTGTCATTTACTGCAGTGAAATTTACAGAGGAATAACACAGTGAGAGATTTTGTTACTTGTGTGGTGTGGGGAAACAAGACGTCGACAGTAGTCACAGGCACAGGTATCAAATGCAACCCGCCAAAACCAACAATGGTAGAGGAGCGCGTACTTATGAGGGGCGAACCAGTAGCCAAAAGAGAATCAATAGTAAAAATTATATAACCATAGGTCCCCTCAGTGACTTCTTTGTGTGCACTAGTTTTCAGGGGGTGGTCTGAAATGTTATGGTTCCTAGTGTGTGTAAGTTGTTTCAGTCAAGAGGCCACGCTACAGTGTTGTGTGTTGTAATGGTCGATTAGTCCCAGGCGTCGCAGTAGTGTGCTGGATTCGCCTTCACGACCGTGTAGTCGTACTAACGCCGGTCAGAAACCAAACAAAGGACACAGCTCTTCGCAGGGAGCACAAGTGTTTGTTGGTTACCTCTAAAGGGCCTGTGCACTTATATTACCTCCAAAAGCCCTGCATTTGTAAAATGACAGCCCTTATATACCAGGAGACTCGAACCCATGATCAGTGCAACTCAGCACACCTGCCAGTTGTCTAATGCAGTACAGCTGATCACAGTAATCTTGTCCCGTAATATGGTCATTATGGTAATATAGCCGACTTCTGTTTCTGCCCCTCTCTCCAAGCCAACCTGTCTCGGCACAGGAATGTGAATACCTCTGCTTAGCGCTCTCTTAGGTCGGGAGGGAGATTTGCAGCTCTGATCCTCTCGCTCCGTCACAAATATTGGTGACAAACGGTACAGGGCCCTGTCCACCGAACACTAGATGCAATATAATAAAGTTGAGTAAAGCGTTACTGCAGTGTGAACATTACACTTAGTCACGTGGAGGCAGAATACTGTTTCGTGATGAAATAATAGTACTAATGTTTCTCGAATTAAGACAACTGTACTGTTAATGTGACTGATAATGATACATGTTTCCAAAGAACTGACATTCAGTTTGCGACAGGTATGCGATTAGCATTCTGTTGGCAGTACGGAATTTTTATCTTGCTCTTTATTTCTGATTGTTTAGATTCCATAGCAGGTGACTATTGTCTGCGTCTCAATTAATAACAACAAGATATTTTGTTATCAGGCTTTAGATGTCTCGAGTAGTTATCGATTTCATAGTAATCTAATGTACTTGCCTATGTTAATACCAACGATTCTGTCTGTTATAAATTGACTTACCACATATTTCATGATGTTAAAAACCTAGAACTATTGATGTCTTGAAAAATTCATTTGAACTATTTACCATTACCGTTGGTCTGAACAATTTCGATGCAACGTGGTACAATGTCTACCACCATGTTATCGGATATGACACCTTGCATTACCACAAGGCCTACTAGAAGGTGACCGTTGGTGTTTGAATGATCGTTACTGTTCAACACAAAAGATAACTGCAAAATATGGCATTACGTGTACTTTTGATAAGCTCTAAAATTAAAAAAAGACAGTTACATTTTCGCTTACCTAAGGGTGGACGAGTGTCTCGAAGGCTCAGGACAGCAGATGCAAAAATATTGTATAAATAAAAATCTCTCCGTTGCTGGCGATGACGTGGGTACCCTGTCTAAAATGATCATTGGTTATGAAATTGTTCCGTATCACTAGAATGATTGTGCATTACACGTTACGCAATTAGCAATTCAATTTTCCATATGATCAAAGTAATGTAACACTGATCCTTCGCTTTTGGTTTATTGTTCATGGTTTGGTTGTATGTAAGGTGGATTGCTTTTAAGATTCGAAATCCGACTAGGACATTGTATTTTAAGATTTGCTACGATAAGTAGAGCGGCTATACTGCTCGGCAGAGGTATGTAACACCTGTCATCGGGTAACGTACTCAATGATACAAATAATATTTAACGTATAATATAAAGTTAGTTAACCCATAATCTATAAAGCTTAGCCGCCGAGTAATGCTGAAGGCTTCCAACGGTCAAGCGAACAGGCTTGAGTGACTCATGTGTTTTAAAAAAGTGAATCCAAACAGGAAAAGAGAAAAAGAAAAAAAAAAAAAAACATGTGTTTCTACAAATGTGTTTTTAAAAGACAAATATGGGGTTTAGTCAGCTTTCCTGCAGAAGGAAGTGGCAGAAATGTTGTGCGTGAATATATTTCACGGCACATTCATTTTTGCAGATTTTTAATAAAAGCCAAATTAGCAAACATTTCTTGTTTTTTACAGTACTGTGACTGCTTGATAATTGAAGCCTATTCATGGTGCATGTTTGTAAATTAAGAATGCCAAAAAAAATTGATTTGTAAATAATGAAATCATTTATTTGCAAATGAACCACAAATGACAGAAACGGCATGTTTATGTAACAGATGATAATTCACAGATGACTAAAGGTAGGACTGTGATAAATTTTTTTTTTTTAACCAGTTGAGACAGAAAGTGTACCCGAAGGTGAACTTCACGCACTGTGACGGTTCTACTGTAAGGGCTGTGCATCATTCAGAATGCAGTATGATTGTCTGTAAGTTTATGATACTGTTGACAGACTTGTCTGACACCATAATATGGATTAGTTTTGAATGGATGAGTTGTAGTCATTTCAAACAATGTAGTCTTACTTCATGTCGTAATGTAATGTTAAATTTATCACGTTGGTGTTTATATGTCATTTTAGTAAGATCAGTTACAGTCTTGCTATTTGGGCTTCTTCGTGACAAAGTTACAAATAACATGGCAAAGTTAATTGCTCTGCCACAATAACATTTAACACACAGCTTCTGCGTGATATTATGTTCATAATATTACACTAAATTCTGCTAATGTATTTCAATGCAATTAACTTTTAATGAAGTGCAATGTACTTCTTATAAGGGAACTGTGGTCACAATATAAGAACCCCCGCCGCTTTAACTACACACAAGATCGCTTCTGTCGTCGTGACCCATCTGTTCATCAAATTACAGGAAGTTCTGCTAATGTCATTATTTCAATGGTTCTGAATTAACTGTATAGACTTCACGTGAAGTTCTTTTCGGTCACGATAGTAAACCAAAGTGCACAAATGACTTTGTTGTCAGGAGGTATATTACAGTAGGTGTGTATTGTATGACTCAGAGACATGCTTTCAAACCCGAATCCTATTAGTTTATTACAGACCTAATGTCAGTGTTTGCGTAAGAAAATTACCTCGTGTAAGACATAAAGTTACTGTCCGCTTTCAATGAAAGTTGCGGCAGTTCAAGAAAGCCAGTGAAAACGATTAACGAAAATCAATGGTTAACAATGTTTAATGAATCAGCAGCGCGTTGTACGACGGTGAAAGGAAGTTTTTCACTGATGGGGTACACGTAAACGAATAATTTTGTTTCGGTACCATTTGTGGCGTTTCATTTGCAAATAATATGATGAGTTCATAGTTACAACCTGAAGACAATTTTTTTTGGCCATCTTAATTTCCAAACCTGCACCCTGAAGATAGGCTTCACATTGCGTCAAGCAGGTTACAGTACTGTATAAAACGCAAGATAAATGTTTGCTGAATTTGGCAATGTTGGTATTAGAAGGTATGCAGCAAATGAATGTGCGTGAAGTTAGGTCTATTCAATCGCATGACATTTCTGCCGGACTCGAAATTCTGTCAGGAAAGCTGCATGGTTACAAACCCGCCATATTGTCTTTTAAAAATTTCATTTGTAGCAATACATGTTTTTTATCCTGTTTGTTTTCTTACGTAACTTGGCGTTTACTGTTACCACTACGTATTGGTCAGTTCAGGAGCATGGTGCTGGATGGTTGGATAGGCCTTCGTAGCAAGTGAGTATGTGGAACAGCAATATTGAATTAAACGTAGTACCATTATCTCGCTAGAGTTCTGTGTAGTTACCTCATGGCCGGTTTTACATATAGCTTAGAAATATGCTATGAGCTAGAATATCGATGGTATCGATTACGATTGTTTCAAGGAACAACCCCGAAGCTTTAAAGCATCCGTTCAGCTTACAATCACCATAAAATGACAAATACACCCCAGTGCGCGTAAGGGTACAGTAGTACGAAATTGGTGAAAGTAGTGACGTGATTGATGTGGTAATAATTATGTCGTGGATGCGTTTTCATGTTTAATTGCCATGTTATTAGGTTATATAGCCAAGCGATAGGCACTTGCAGTCGGTAAACATTTTGTATTGGTCTTACATTTATATAGGCATTCTGGTGATAGGTTCGGGAAAAGTCGATAGATCTTGGCGAAGACGTAAGTTATACATGTGAAATTATTCTTTTGTTTGTATTGTTTGTAGAGATGATCGGCAGTAAGCTATTGTGAGTTTCTCGTGTCTTTGGGGGGCAGTAAGATCATTTCCAAACAATTATGTACTCTGTATAGGCGTGTTACGTTCACAGGTGTGTACAAGTCCTGTAGGTGTGGGTAGACTTACACACGACTGTGCCCAATGTGTCATTTTTATAGTTTTACGTTAATATAGTGTACCTCATGGTAGCTTTGGCAATGTATTTCATAGTATCGTGTAACGTATAAACATCAGGAAATTGTGGTAGAAATTAAGCAAAAAACGTATAATATGTATCGCTTAACAACATAAATGACAGGGCAGCGCGAATATATCCTGAGCTAACAAATCTCCCTAAGCGACCTAAGAGAGCGCTGTAGTTAATAGGTATTCACATTCCTGTGCCGAGAGCACCGGCTATGGAATACAAATTGGAGAGAGGGGCAGAAACAGAAGTCGTGTTACATCAACAGATTTTAAATCGATACTGTATGTCAGCTGAATGTAGTTTGGAAACATGTTTTTACAGTCATTTAAAGTAAGTTGTCTGATTCGAGAAACAGTAATATAAATGTAGTTTGTCACGTGGAGGTATCTTGATTCACATAAAGTGTATGTTCATTGCAGAAATGAGTTGAACTATAAAGTAATTCCCAACCACCTTCAGGGACATGGCAAACAGTGGTATTTGTGACGGAGCGAGAGGATCAGAGCTGCAAATGTCCCTCCCAACCAGAAGACCTTTAAGAGAGCGCCTATATGCCGATGGTATTCACATTTCCTGTGGCGTGTGTGAGACAGGTTTGCTTGGAGTGAGGAGGTGGACGCAGTAGAACAGAAGTCGGGCTATATTTACCATAATTGACTCATATTACGGGATCAAGATTGTAGTGGGTGATCAGCTTGCCTCGCAATTTGAGACATGGCTTGGTGGTGGTGAGTTCGCTGATACGATGGGGTGGATTTTGCTCCTAGGTATTATAGAGCTGTCATTTTTATTAGTGCTCACGGCCGCTGGAGGAGAACAGAAGGACTTGTGTGTGAGCACTGGGTTTGTTTGTTTCTTGTTAGGGACCGGGGTGGGGTCAGAGTGATCTATATGCCAAGGAGCTGCCACACTACTGCCAGCACTTCCTCCTTAGACAACACACACACTGAACCACTGAACTGAACACTTCAACACCTGAGAACCTACATTTTCCACCACACCGAAAGTGCACCAAAGAGCTGAGAGTGACCTATGATTTGTATTTTTGTTGCTTTGGACTATGTTCCCGGTAGTTATGTTCGACCTGTGAGAGGATGAATAAAGTAATCGCTCCTCTTACTCTATTGCAAAAACATGGTGTTGTTTTGACCTGACCTGGGACTCTGTGAGTTCGTTCACTGCAGCCTTGTTTTACTCCACTGGTTGTCCTCGTGTCAATTTAGGGAAGAATGTGACAAAATTAATTCTAAAACGATTGAATTGACTGTTTGAGAGTTTAAATACATTTATTGAAACAATGTTTATGAAATGGACATAAACTTAAATTTTAAAAATTTCTTTGTCTGGTCAGAATAATCGTGTACTGATTTGTTCTTTTACATAATTATGCTTTACCGCTGTATGATTTGTAGACACATTACACTTATTATCTGAAAGAAATATGATTTCATTATTTACAGATCATACGAAATATTAGTCTAATACTTTAAACACGTATTATGAAAACAAGGTTATAATTCATTACATTTCAAATATTAAGAAGAAAATGTCATAATAATAATCAAGTAAGACGACTTGCAATAAAAAAAAATAATAGAAAATAAAAAAAAAAAAAGAATAAAAGAAAAAAAAAAAAAAAACGGTTAATTATCCGCGCACATGTAGAGTTTTTAACACATCTGAGTAATTAACAGTATCAATGTTCGTCCCAGTTAATTGAAGCAGTTATTTTTCTTCTGTTCGCTTTACCTAGCATTCACATAGAACTTTGTATGAAGCCCCGCTGAGACTATTCTAGTAATTGCAGTCATAAAAATTGCTTTTAGATGAATATGTCGATTGTACATTAGACAAATTACAAGGTACTATAATAAGATCTATCTGTAATTATGTATTGTATGTATTTTATCGTATCTATAAATTAAAATAGCTTGGGCAATGTAGAAGCTAGTTGAAAATTTTCAAATCATCAACCTGGAAAGTTGTGTGTGATAGTGGGTGAGGTGTTAGTAGTGATATAATTGGCTATTCACACAGTCATGGCCCCTAGTGTTTTGCTGAGAAAATGTTAGTTATGGTAACATGTGAATTTCGGGAAGAATACGGGTTCATTTGCATGGTATGGCCAAAGTACTCTTCTGCGTTGAGATTATAAAAAGGAGAGGTCTTAATGCAGGTCGTTTAGAGCCAGATAGAAAGAGCTGTAGATTAGTTGTGCGAACTTTCAAATCAGAGATTACAAACACAATTGCTCAATACAGTTTGATGTCTACAGGAATGGGTCTTGTTGTATTGCTCTACTGGAAGGATACGCTATGGTTTAATTATTTGAAGGTGATACTAAGAGGATAGTCTCATGTATCTGGTTTGAATAAGGTGTGGATTAACACAGACATTTGGATAGTAGTATGTCACACAGCGGTAAAAACCAACGCACATGGGGAAGGAGCCCGACTCATAACATCTGCGCAAATACAGTAATTTCAGCGAGACTAGGGACGGAAAATAAGAAGGGACCAATACCCCCCCCACAAACTGTTCTTTTTTTTGTTATAGGCAGCCCGCGCAACGTTGCAATAGGACCCAATATCGGGACAGAGGGATAATTAGTAAATAGTCAAAAAACAAACCATAATGGCTGAAAGTACGTGTGTTGCACAACGGGGAAGGGCTTCACCTGTCTTGATCATCATTGGGCCACTTTCTAAGCAATGATGGGACTATTCTGTATAGACGGGTATGGCCTGCATTTACAATAGAAAGGGAACTAGTGATAACGTGGCGAATAGAAAAGATCCTGCGAGCAGGTTCTGGAAAGCATTTAAACCTAGACAGGGTTAAGGTGGGGGATGAACTCAACAACTTAGAAAAAATCAGTAAGGGAGAGTAGCTCGGCATCCTAATACAAGAACAACAAAAAGACAACTAGTTAAAATTGTATCCTATGGACTGTGTTTAAATAAAAATGGAACCAATCTACTCAGAGAAAGGATCCTTGAGGAAGTTCAGAAGCATTTTAAACTAGAAGGTAACTATGATGTGATGGGGGTTACAGAAACAGAAGGTTATCTGAGAGTACATGCTCACGAATATAATATTTGTGGGTATACAAATGCTATAAGGAAAGACAAGCAGGAAGAGACTGAGGAGGAGGGGTATGATGCTATAGGATAAGAAACATGGTTATCTTGAAGCCCAGGTGTTAATAACTGGACAAAGTGAGTCATATCTCTTTCTGCCGTCCTGTCTGAGAACCAATATGGGTCAGAATAACGGTACACAAATTCAAATGGCATAATAATAGGAGCATGCTATAGACGGCTAGATTCAGACGGTGAGCACAATAATCTGGTAGACAATATGTCTGTGTTTGTGAAGTTTTCCTGATTTATTATCCTCGTCGTAATATTCGTGGTCGGCTTAATGTCTGTCCATGCTCTGTCATTAGTGAATAAAAATGGGAAAATTTTACCGTAAGGTGGGTTTGCGTAGCGCGCGAAGTGATTACGACTTAAATAGAAATGGTGGGAATGAGACAAAGGAAGCTTGTTCCTTGGGCACCACAATTCTAGTGAAAGGTTTACTTTACCAACTTAGAGGGGTACTGTCGAAGGCATGTGTGAAAGATTTACGTGCTTTTCAACTAATCCGCAGCGGAGCGGAATAAATGAAAACGAGGGGTCAGCTTCTGAATTGCCACGATGGCAAGGCTCCTGACCCACAAACATGGTGCGCTCATTTTGACTGTGGTTTTTTAAGACATCACAAAGAGAATAGTGGGTTTTAATTTTCTAGATGAGCTGAAGGTTCAATTTAGTTAGAAAAGCAAACTATGAAGGCTTGAAACAGAGACTAACAGAAGAAACAGATTGGAGTAAAATAGAGAAAACAACCACAGAAGAAGGATAGTTGTTCTTCAAAAACGTAGTACTAGAAGCACAAAACAATTACATCCCAAAAGTAAACAAACAAAATCTAAAACAAAATGGTCCAACATGGTTTAATAGATCGGAGTGTTTTTTATTCAGTCGAAAATTTCTTGAGGCACTGTCAATTGGCGCCATTAGTGCTTCCAGGTGCTGTAAGTGTAGACGTGTACGTTCAGTTTTTCAAAATCTAACACCGGTTAAATCTAATAACGCTTGTGCAGAGTAAAAAGGAAGTTCGATGAGATCCAATTGGATGACGAAGTAGAAAGGTATTCATGCTAAAAAAGGTAGACATGAAGGGCGCTAAAACCAATTCCAAAATGTTTTCCAATATTACAACAACAAGAGAAAGTACACAGAGGAGAGTACACAGAACTGCAAATGGCAAGATCAAAAAGGAAGTTAGAAAGGAGCAAGAGAGAAATAGAAATGAACATTGCAAAGGGAAGCAGGAAACATCCTCCAATTCCAAAATGTTTTTCCAATATTTACAAAAGAAAGAGAACATTCAAAGAGGAGGTTAAATGTTTAAGAGATACAAGAACTGGCAAACTCGTGACAACACACGTAGAGGAAAAGAAAAAAAAAATAGCAAATAGTGTTCAAAATCTGTCCGTTGCATTCACAATATTGGGTGACCTGAGTTGGCATAACTTTGCACAGAGTGTTGTTAACTTTAGGTAGATATCACGTTCATGAACTACACAAATCGCCTGGTGCCGTGGAATGGCGTCCGAGTGCCGGTCATACAGTTTAAAGAAATGAACTTAGCATATGAGCGAACATAGTAAGTGTTTAACGGGATATGACCTCTGACCAAGATCATTGACGCAGGCTCTTGCCACAGGGGTGGTGCGGACAGATCTGGGATCAACTTACAAAGCCGAAAGTATCAATCAAAAAGAAGAAAATCTGACACCGTTTGTAATACCAGACCAGTTCACGCAGCCGTTCTCTGAGACAACAGGGGTTTTTGGGGCTACCGGATCAGATGGAACAATTGCAAACGTGGTAAGTAGTCGCATAGATTACTGTGCACAAAAAGGGAGACAAAACCTAACCAGGTTAACTATAGACCAATAAGCCTGACTTTCTATTATATGGAAACTTATGGAATATGCTACATCAATAATGGATAATTGCAAAACATATGACAAGGATACCTTTAGATTTCCAGAAAGCTTCTGACAAAGTCCAGCACAAAAGATTAATTCTCAAAGTGAACACAGTAGAGATTCAAGGAAATGAATGCACAGGATTAGGGAGAGTACATGGATTAGGGAGTGGTTAGCATGTAGAAAACAGAAAGTACTTATTAGAGGAAAGACCTCAGAATTGAGTGTGGTAACCAGTTGAGTACCACAGGGATCAGTATTGGGTCCTGCTGCTATTCCTAATCTACATAAATGATTTAGAGATTGGGATAGTAGGGAAACTTGTTAAAATTGTACATGACACAAAAGTAGGGAGTGGCAAACACTGTTGTAGCAGCAAAGGTGATTCAAAATGATCTTAGACAAGATTCAGACTGGGCAGACACATGGCAAATGACATTTAGTAGAGAGAAGTGTAAGGTACTGCACGCTGGAAATAAAAA
>NW_024475386.1:0-6335 GCF_017654505.1 Polyodon spathula | reverse complement strand
ACGTACATTATAAATATAGATGGGTGATATTGAAATTGGAGAAGGAATCTATGAAAAAGAGACCTAGGAGTTTTTGTTGAAAAACTATGTCTTCATCTAGCAAAGGTCATTCAAATGAGGCTAGACAAGATTCAAAACTCGGCAGACACATGGAAAAAGGGATTTAATAGAGAAAAGTGTAAGGTACTGCACGCAGGAAATAAAAATGTACATTATAAATATAATATGGGAGTTAATGGACAAAGCGTTGATAGAGCCCATCTTAGTATGCGATTATTTTTCTATAACGACGAGATATCTCAGCACGTTTCTCTCGCGGGTATAATAGGCCCGAATTTTATAAACAGTAAAGGCTCTACAATTTACTTAGGATAGGCGAATGTGAAATAGTGTTTTGAAATTTTTACATCTGGATTAAGTTCGTAAAGTTTTTATAAAAATGGTACATTAGCACTTGTATAAGGCTGCGTGCATCTGAAATTGTGTGCACTGTTTCTGCACCGTTCCTGGCCAAGAATAAAAAGTGATTGCTGCTCTAGAAAGAGTGCAAAGAAGAGCGACCAGAATTATTCCGGGCTTAAAAGGCATGTCATATGCAGACAGGCTAAAAGAATTGAATCTGTTCAGTCTTGAACAAAGAAGACTACGTGGCGACCTAATTCAAGCATTCAAAATTCTAAAAGGTATTGACAGTGTCGACCCAAGGGACTTTTTCACCTGAAAAAAGAAACAAGGACCAGGGTGTCACAAATGGAGATTAGATAAAAGGGGCATTCAGAACAGAAAATAGGAGGCACTTTTTTACACAGAGAATTGTGAGGGTCTGGAATCAACTTCCCAGTAATGTTGTTGAAGCTGACACCCTGGGATCCTTCAAGAAGCTGCTTGATGAGATTCTGGGATCAATAAGCTACTAACAACCAAACGAGCAAGATGAGCCGAATGGCCTCCTCTCATTTGTAAAATTTCTTATGTTCTTATACTTTTATTCTAATTAACACGACTTCGTTTTGTGGGGAAGTAGAAGTGAGGTGTAAAATTCACTTTGAAGACATGCACTTCTGTTTACTTCTGGTACGTGAATCAGCCCCTTTATGTTTAAGTTCCTTTGTTGACATCCTGCTTCTGTTGCACAGTTATCTTTATCTTTACCTTTATTACAGAGGTCATCATGCTGGTGCTACAGTCGTTCAGTTTGTAAATTAGATAAGCTGCAGGTATTTACATCCATTCCAAAGCTGATTGGTTCCTATTATCTTTGTTGTTTCCAGAACAGGTTACCTGAAGTTAGGAAATGGTTCACTGCTTATTCCACGTTCGCTCTTGTTTGGGACCCCAGCTAACTTTATTTTCTTTTGATACTTTAGCATTTGTCCGGTTTAGTCAGTTTAGCATAATTAGTTAATTTATCTGTAAATACAGCTTGCATTTAAGTTAAGTCTATGCAGTAACTAACAGGCGCAACAGATTCAACCTTTTTTTAACTAAAAAACTTTTTACGTCATATGATGCATTTTGCACATTTACGGTACACAGGCTGTGTATGCCTGGAAACAGGTGTGCCCTGGTCCAGTTGGAAGGTTTCTATGATTTGGGCCACAGGAGCACATCTGTTGCTTGTTACAATATGTTGCACATGTCAGAGAGCTGGATCCCATGACCTGAATGCAGAATGTAACTGTTCCTCTGTGGTTTTCTGCAAACTTTACTATTCTATACCAATTCTTTTACTTACATTGTCAATTATTTTTCCAGTCAACGCATGTTACATGCAAGGAAAAGGTGTCATATACATGGTATGTCTTACAATAACAAGAATCCATTAATAAAGAGAACTGTGATATTCAAGAAACATACCAATCTGCTCTTGTGAATAGCAGTACTTAAAAAAAAAAGTCCTAGACAGTTTCGGGAGATTATTTAAAGATTTAAAAAAGGAAAATCCCAAAGGTTTTGCTTTCATCACATTGTGATTATATGAACTGCTTCAGTTAAAATTTGAGACACACATCTTTTCTGAAAAGTCCATCCCACTGGACAGCTTGCTATCAGTTAAGAAATACTCCCTATCCACATTACAAATACCAGATTTATTTTCTTCGCTGAAGATCGAGAAACAAGATACAGCAGAAACAGCTTGGCTTTTCCTCAGAGATGAGTGTAATTTGTTTGCACAGAGCAGTACTGTAGGTTGAAAGGATCTGAGAGCGTGTCCATTTTCTTAACCTTGGTGGTTCTTTTACAGTGAATCTAATACTGTTTCCACAAACTTGATTAGGAGCTTTCCATCTTGCGGTGCACCTTTGGGGTAGTGACTTAACAGATTATAGGGCAGATACTTGTTATTTTTATTTGGATTGTTGATCATATGGGGAGTAAGACTTGAACTTTGTCAACCACTAATGGATATATTTTCAGTAGCCAAGCGTTTCTTTTGATACAATGCACTTTTACCACAGCAGTCTATTCTGAAAAGCTTACTATAGAATACTGGAAACTAGGGATCTGTTAGAAAGCCTAGGAACAGCCAGCACTACTATTTTTGAAGTGGATCTGTAGGCTTTCAGCTGGTAATGTTTGTGCACGTTCATATATACAGTATATTTATTATTTCTTATTAATGATTTCCAAGCATCAATCTGCCAGAGATTATTATTAACTTATATTAAGCATCGTATAATGTCATCATTTTGAATATTATATTCCAAAAAAACGGGATATATATATGTATTCCCATATATATATATTATATTATATATATATAAGTATAATATATATTATATATATATTATATATTATATATATATCTCTTGAAACACATATTGTCATACACTTTTTTACCACGTCCTGCGGAAAAAAATAAAAAACACATCACAAACAAATTATCCGAAACAAAGACGTAAGAATATAGCCGTCCCCATGGACCGTCGGCCCCTATCCTGCAGGTTTTATAGGTGTTTTTTTACATCATCAGTGGCTAAAGATCTGGAGCACATGTTAATCTTGACTAATTAAGCAAATAATTGGTTCAATTAAGTAACCAAGACAAAAAAAAAAAAAAAAACAAAAAACAAAAAAAAAAACAAAAAAACAAAAAACAAAAAAAGAAAAAAAAAAAAAAAAAAAAAAAAAAAGAAAAAACTACTAAAATAAAAAAATTGAAAAAAAAAAAAACTGAAAAAAAAAAATAAAAAAACCAGCAAGACCAAAGTAGCTCTCCAGGAACAGGGATGGAGACCCAAAAAAAACAAAAAAAAAAAAAAAAAAAAAAAAAAAAAAAAAAATGCACTATTGTAATTAAATGTGCGGGAGGCCTTTGAAAATTGGGGACACATTTCATAGTATTAGCACAAGGAATTATTGGTGTTACCCTTGGCTTTACTTCAGGAAATATTCTTGCTGTGTTCCTGTTTCAGACTTCCAAGGGTAATTTTGAAGTAAGGTCAAGAGCATGTGGGGTCAGTAGGGGGAAGCAGGTTCGGTTATGACGGTAGTTCGAGTAATGGGGGTCGTGTTCAACAAAGAAGATTTGACTTGGGTAAATTCTTCTGGATACCCCATACAACTTTAAAGTTGTTTCTTCACAGTTTGTATGTGACATCTAGTGGTTTTGATGGCACAACTATCAGGTTTAGGTGAAGCAAAAGTACACTTGTTGTGGTGATTACAAAGTGTTAACAAGTGTTTATTTCAAACCTCCACACTGATAGTGAATGGAAGTACACTTCCAATTACTGTTGATAGCAACTAATGTTACTGCAACAGGGGTGCATTTGTACTGGATGTGACTGGCAAGAATTACATAGTTTGTAAATATTTAACCGTATAACAAAATGTTGTTGCAAAAAAGAACACTGTTTACATAACATGTAAAATGTTTTTTCTGTTCCAGAATTGAATTTAATGACAAACATGTTATATATATATATATATTAGATATATATATATATATATATATATATATATATATACCTGTAGGGATCCCTTGATCTATATGTATATATTATTAGGGAGGAGATTTTTTAATTCACAAAGGTAAATCCTGTTCTTTCACAACACAAAACGGAAGATTATGTTAAAACATAGCAAAGCAAAGGTAGACATGGAGCCACAGCCACCAATACCAACAATAAGGCACAAAACCAACAAGCAAATTAACCCCTGATTGCAGGTAGAAGGTGTAACTTTTTTCTGCTGTTTTTATATCATTTAGCTGAAAGGTGTTATAAAATATATTGACAAAATAGCTTCATGTTTAGTGAATGTTTCCAAAATGCTGGTTTAGCCATCCAAAACCTTAGGACAGTAATATACACTTTTCATGGACACAAGTAAAAATAATGAAAATAATTCATAATATATTCATATGGTCCCCTGCTTATTTTTGCTGTATTGTCACATCTAAGTTGAAAACTCAGTGATTAGTATTTCTGTATGTATGTACCCTTTTCCTTACACTCTTCTTAGCATCCCAACCCTTGCCGCTCAAGGATACATAGTACATCTGTGCCAAGATGTTATTTGATATACAGTTTAATTTTATATTTTAATTAACAGATGTCTAGGTGTACAATAAATCAGAGGTTGTCATTGTGGATGTGCCAAGTGGGAATAAACACCAGGTTTACACAGCACTACAGTAGCAGCAAAGTAACCAACCCTATTGTATAAAAACTACCCACTGACTGGCAACTTTATTGCTACTGAAAACACAAAATCATTCACTTAAATGTAAGAACAGAATTAATCCAACTTAGAAAGGAGGTATTTTTTTATGAGAAAACGTGTGTTTTACAAGCCCTTGCAGCTTGCTTAACAATATATAATATACTCATAATCCTATATTTCTGCTTTAGATCTGATATATTTTGTTATATTTTACTGTAACATAATGTAATATCTCTACAGTAGGTATGTCATGAAAGGACATGTACTATTCAGTCAAGTGTGTGAGGTCTCATTCTTGAACCCAACTACCTTAATTAAGCAAAGTGGTGGTTCTAAAATGGAACTGCTTTAACCTTCATCAAATCACGTAAACATCAAGCATTGTTAAGCGCTTCCAGTACCAGATCAGATTGTCAATCAAAGATGTTGTTCAATAAACAAAATGTCCTATGATTGGCAAGGAAAGAATTTATATCTTACTTCAATCCCCACTGCGCACCAGAGTTTGCCTCCTCCTCCCCAGCCTCCACCTGCTTTTTGGCTTGACGAGCTTACCCTGAAGACAGATTGTAAGGGGAAAGCGTTCGGATTAGGTCCGGGGGTAGCGTTTGAATCTGACTTCCCTACAGTCAGCAAGCTAATTTATGGGCAGGGGTACCTCAAAGGGTGAGGCCATAAATGTAGTGTAAAATACAGTAGTATTGTGTAGTCTATGCTTTAATAAATAATCTATCACATGACTTTCCTGACTGTACTGTAACATTCATGTTGAACACCACTGGTTCATTGACCTTTAAAAATGATGGAAGTTACAAACAAGTATGAAACTAAAAAAAAAAGGATCCACCTTAACAAGGCAAACACCAGTATCTTCGGAGGCTACCCTCTGGATAGCGCCTCCGTTGCCAGTAGTGATTCCTAATGAAAAACTAAAACATCCATTGGATACAGTGACTGCAGTTATAACATTTTCACTGTAATACAACCTGTTTTTACTTAAATTTAAAAATCAATTTTGGTTCCTGATAATTACCTACTCTGCATTACCCACCTGCTTTTCCCTTTTTTTTTAAAAAAAAACAAAACATTTTTTTTTGTCATTCTCATATTTATAAATATATAACTGCTTCTCTTTATGCATCTACCACCAGTATGATACTTATATAGATACTATATCTTAACATATATATATAAATCTATATATATATATATATATATTAATATATACGAATTATTTATATAAAAAAATGGATGTTACATTCCCCATAGACCAACAATGGGGAAAATAGGAAGGGTGCCGATTCTTTCAGGTGTGGTATGTTTTATTTTCAGATATAGAAATGCAATGTGATTGACCTGCTTGATATTTCAGTTAGCAGCTGAATTTAACTCCTCTGCTTTACTACGAATTGCATCGTAATTAGTCTTAATCTGCAATTAATTATTTAATTTAGTAGAAACATTGCTTGCTATAAAAGTTCTGCATCTAAATAAGTATTTCACAAAGAAAGGGAAAAAAAAATCTAAATTTAAAGCATGATCAGAAAGAGTAGATGTTTGGTAGTCCCATGTTACCATGCAAATTGCAAGGAGGCAGTGTTAATGACTAATTACCTGAAGAAAAAAAGTAGTCTACAGTACATAGGAAGTTCAGAAATGTTTAATGG
>NW_024475385.1:0-17965 GCF_017654505.1 Polyodon spathula | reverse complement strand
CCTCCCTCCTCTCAGGCTGATTTGACCTGTAAGGACTGCATGAAGTTTAGTTAGAAAATAACAGAAGCTCTGTAAAATTCTTTGGCAAATGCTCCGACTGGAAATCTTTTAATTAGTCTCTCTGTCAAACAAAGACTTACATAACTGCTATCATTTTTTACCCGCTGCTGAAAAACAACCATTTTCTTCTGTTGAGGGTGTGGAAAATTTGACATCCAGTACATTTACCTGCTTGTGATTTAACAGTACTGAACTGGGCTGAGAAACCATCTAGTTCCACAGAGGAGTCGCTCTTCATGACCACCATCATAGCATTGGATGTTGCTCTGAGCTGCGGGGGCACTTCTGAGCCACAAAACCTGGTAGAATTAGTTTATTGATGAATATACAATTGTGTGGTCATTTCAAACATGTATTTGACTTTTGTGAATACTATCTAGCACACTTGTCCCTCATTTATATCCGCACCATGTAATCCTTTAAATCTAATTTAATTTCACTGTGAAACTTGGGGGGCAGCTGGTCTACCTGTAGTAAAAACTCCAGTCGATTACCGATACACAAAAGTGAACAATCACCACTATAATAGAGACCATATTTTTGAAGATTTCCTATTTAAAGCTATTTACAATATCTCAGTCTCAACCATCCTAGTTTAAATGAATCACAGTCACTGTCACCTGCCCAGCTCCTGCTCTGAAGCTCCTCTGCCATCGTACACAATCACATAGTCATACTGGCAGGTTCGGTGCTCCTCCAGGACCAGGGAGTGAAAGTCCAAGTGGACGATGTGTCCGACTGGTGCTTCAATCACCCAGGTGCAGTCCATGTCACTCAGATAAGACTGAGGAAACCCGGGGCTCTGGAACTCTCCCATCACTCCCCTGAGAACCCCACCACACAAAGCTGATAGAAAAGGAAATTATCGGTTACATTACTTAAAAAAGCAGTCAGATAATTCTTTCTGCCAGGCATTGCGTATGTTGAACTCTGCTTCTATGCTGTGTGCGGATGATACGTCTTTAAAACTGAAATCAGCCCTGGGAATCTTGAAGCAGTAGTAGCTGACAAAATAATTCCATAATGCATAGAGATGCTTTTCCAATAAGCCAACATCAGCACCCAACATGATTAATTAACAGTGTGAAGGCAATGTTTGTTGCTGATATGAATCAATATGGAATTTGAGAATGAAGAGGAGTGAGTCTTAGACAAACCATTAGTTTTTCAGATTCCACAGAAAGGTGTTATACAAAACATTAACAAAACTAATGAAGAGAGGGAAAACTTGCTTATTATTTGTGGGAGCAAATAATACAATGAGTGGGGTCTACTGAAATTATCTAAAAACCAGCTTCATTTAAAATGGTTCCTCTGTGATACCCAGCAGTCACAGCAAGTGAAACAGACCCTACACAGGGAGAAGAGCACTGAGTACTATGTGCTCCAGGACCACCTGCTGTAATGACACCTACTTACTGATAATAGAACCTTGCATTGGCCTTTCTCCTGGGGCTACCACCAGAACAACAGATGGGTGTCTATAGCATTTCTTTAGTGTATTCATGAGGTAATACATACCTTGGAAAACACCACAAGGAGAAGGAGACAAACAAAGAAGTCAAGAAAGCTGTCTAAAACAAATGTTTTGACAGAGTATACAAAACCAGTACACTAAATAGTGCATTGTTGTAGTTTTTTTTTTTAAACTTTGGCCATACTTTAATTGACTAAAAAGCAGCTGGATGTAGATCACCTGCAGTCTGTAACACTTATAGAATCATGAGGCTTCTTGAACTTGCATGGTGTTCCATCTCAAAACCAATAACTTTTTTTTTCTGTTCTCAATTCTCTGCAAATAATTATTTTTATGCCATTTGAATGGTTTCCTTAGGCAGTATCCCCAAGACATCCAGAAGCTTAATGAGTTCAGCAGTGTCAGAAGACTTTACTGTTACTGGCCTAACCCACTTCTCTCTGACAGTCTGCTTCACAGCTCAATGCAGAACATTCTAGAGGAGCGGCTTACACACGTCAAGCAGCATGACTGTTGACCTGCTATTGGATTGATTTCTAATCTGTGTGAACTTTAATCATGTATTAAACACAAACAACCTCTTCCCAATTCAGTTTTATTTTCTTTCTGAGATTTGAACATAATTATATTCACTTTCACTGGGATTCCAGATCCTGTTCTTGCAAAAACACAATACAAAGCGCCTACAGCACAGCGACAAACAGAGGGGAATGTCTCACGACTCCAGGAGACACCTCCAAACTCTGGCCGGAGGAAATTCAGCAAACACTTTAAAAAAAGGAAAGACCAAAAGGCCGATAGTGGTTCGCTGTGAAGGGTCCCTGTGCGCTGCGAGCCAAGCTAAAGACAGGTTTGCTCTTGCATACGGCAATCGCCATGCAGTCAACACCGAACATCACGCCAGTAAAGCAGAGGTGTGTCCAGTCGAACCAAGTACCACCGGGGTCATTGATAGTTAGAAAGGTCTTGTCTAGTAACGTGTGTAATGTGAACTATCTCGAGAGACAGCCAACAGGGAGACGCGCAGAACATGTGGAAAAGACTGTAACGCCGGAATGGGTTGTAACAAGGAGCGGTGCAGGTCGGGGGCTAGCGGCAGGGGGGGGTGGTGAGAGCTCGACTAAAAAGTGGGTTGACTCGAAAAAGGGTGGCGACACGCTGGACAAGGGGGGAGCAAGGGTTATTATACGGTAGAGAGCAGGGGATAGGGTGCCCATGGTGGGGCATTTGACGGTCCAACAGAAATGCAAGGAGGTGGAGCAGGGCAAGGCGATAACATAGGTGGGCCCCAGGAAGGAAGTCGGTGGGTGATTCCTGGTATCACCTATAAACCAGATGGGAGAGGGGGGGGCCTGAGGCGTCACAGTCAGGGAAACATGGACGGTACAGGTAGGTGGGACTCATGCGTGGGTGTAAAAGTCACTCCCTAAGCCCCATGGGTACGTGGGATCCGAACCAAGGGCCATCAATAGGCGCTGCGCAATAGGTGGGGAGTGGCAATAGTGGGAATAAACACGACAGGAAGCACCAATCCAGGCGGCAAGTCAGGACCTTAGCCCCCGAGTCGGTTTAAGTAAGGATTGGGGAGCTTAACAATAGGGCGTCACGACAGTGGGCCCAAAGCACAGGACCCTAGTGTTTAGTTAGCAGCCATAAAGTAGTCTGCAGCCACAACAGGTCCAAGAGATCGGCCGGCTCAGACAGCCAGAACTTAAAAACATATCCTGAGTGAGTATCATGAAAATTTTTTTCAAGAAAGATATTAATTTGCCAATACTCCTGTATACATCGAAATAAGAATAAAATTAAATATTGAACAAATCTTGGATAGGTAGCTTGGGGTGATGGTCGCCCAGGAAGTGCAAAGACATAGTGCGGGTTTGAATGCGCGTGGGTGCAGCTTGCAGAGCCAGTTTCAAATAAATAAAATGAGTAAACAAAACACGTTCACACACACACAAAAAAAAATGGGAACCGTGGCCAAATAAACAGATCAAACAACAGTAGCTGCGGGATAACAACCTGGGCCGCATCTGGGCCCCGCGACCACACAATCCGCATTCAACCAAAGCGTGTGGTGTTTGTATAGCCTTTGGAAGTTGGTAAACCCATCCAGGCTGTAAACAATAATAACTAAACATTGTGTTTTATACAAATTAAACAGTACATTTTAAATAATAATACAACAACTACAAATACAAAATTAACACCAGGGGCGGGGTGACCCCACACACACGCAGACATATAACGAGGCAAATTGTGGTTGGTTGTCTATGTTCACTGTAAATGGTACTACCGGTAATAGCCTCATTACCTGATGGTCATTTGAAGAGTGCACATGAATGTGGGAACATGAGTATTGTGCCTTCCTAAGTCCTAGGATAGCGGGCACATTTTTCTGGTTGAGAAGGCGGGCTACAGCAAAACCCGGCTAGAGAATATGACATGAGGTGTCGCTTTGCAGGGACGCAACTGTGGACGTTCTGTGCATGTTTTCGTCCCGTTAACTGCAGTACGTAAGAGTTCGCTTTGATCAGAGCTTTGTCCAGCCTGAGCGCTGCATGGGGGATTGCGCCCCCAGACATTAATTTCATCATTACCAGCCTGGAATTCACTGTCCCCTTTGTGACTTTGTTTAGTTGCTGACTCTTCTGAAAGATGAGGGCTATCTTCTGTTGTCACAGGTACAGTTGTGATTGGGGTTATATCCCAGTATGTTGACAGTTGAATATGTTCTGTATTGCTGTTAACAGTGTCCAATCTTTTAAATGTGGTCTCAAGCGGTATGTTCCCTTTCTTAACCACATTCAGAGTAGACACATCAGGTCTTGAATCTTCTCTCGATCTCATAGTGGAAATATTCTCTGCTGTTTTCCCATCCAGGATTTCCTGTGATGATAGTTTGGATGGGAAAGAGCCATGTGTCAGTGTGAGCTCTTGTTCTATATATCTTGGGCGAGAAATAACAGATTGATCATCAAGTTCAGGATTCTTTGTAGGAGTGTCACTAAATATTGCTGATGAAGACTGCTTGTAATGATTTAAAGTTCTTACAATAACTTCATCCCGTACAGTTGCACTTGTATTATCTTTTGACAAACTCATACGGTCTCTGTGTATTTTATACAGTGCCTCAGCATCTTTAGAAGTGATCCCTCTGTTGTTAAACACTGGCAAAGGTGACACACTACCAGTTCCTTTGTGCTCTGATACAGGCCCTGGGGAATTATCTGTACTGCTGATAGTACTTTCATTGTGTGCAATAGCTGTGAATGGTTTAGTTATGCTCACAGTGATTCCAATACCTTTATTGAACTTGAAAAAATTGTTATCAAATGCTTTTAAACTGGCACTGGTGGCCATATTGCTTGAATGGTCACCAGCAACCGTGGTACTGCTTTGCAAGGTTTCCCTGTCTTCAGACACCTCTTGAAAGTGATCAGCAACAGGCATGGGGGGCTCTTGGGTGTGTGCATACAATCCACGATGAGCGCTAGAAAAAGTTTCATTATGTGAAGCTCCCTGGGCTGCTTTTAATGTTGGCCTTCTGTCACCAGGAGTGGATGTGCTTGAATGTACCCTTCTGTCGGCTGCAATAGTATTTTCAGTGTTCTGCTTACTCATGAAAGTTGCCTGTGTACCATCTTTATACAGTATCTGATCATCAGAGTAGTGGCTGTTAAAACTGGCTGTTGTTGGAACTTGTTGCCAGCTTGGTGTAACCAGCTCTTCAGCTTCATTGTTTACTGTAGTGAGCCTGGGTTTCATTTCATTGTTTTTAGATATCCTACCACTAGCATTTATTTTTGTCTTTGCCTTATCCTTAGTATTTCCTGTTTGCTCTGAATTTCCTATTTCTTGGTTTTTTGAAATATAGATTGCATAACCTGTGTGGCTATTTGCATTTCCTTCTTTGTGTTTTGGTTTAGCAGTAGCTAGGTAAAAATAAACACTCTTTGTCGGTTCCACTGGTTTGAATAAAAATCTTTCAGCAAAGGTTGTAAACTCTGCTGTTTTTAACTGTGTTAGCTGTCTTGTATCAGATACTGTTGTTGAGACATAAGACTGTGTATTTCTTATAGATTCATTATATTTCATAGACATATTACTAGCAGAATCTGTAAAATCCACTGGCAGGTGGACAACTGATTCCTGTTCTTTGTTTTCTGCCATTTCTGTATTTAGTTTTAAAGACTGATGGTCAGACCTGACAGTGGTGGCTAAAATTGATTTAAATACTGCTGTGACTGATCCAGAACCAGGTAAAGCGTTGATTTGCGTAGTTTGGGGAGCAGGACTTCCTTTCAGGTGCAAACTGTTACTTGATTCTATATCCTGGTTTGTAAAAGTTGGGTTAAATGTATAAGGTAGTGATGAGTTATTTAGGGAAAACTCTTTTTTTGTAGGTAAGGTGGATAAAATAGATGTGCTAAATGCAGCTGTTCCCTTTTGCAACAAATGCAAGTTGTGATCTTCTGACTTACTAATGTTAGTTGATGGAAGCACCTGATTTGCTGAGTTCTGCACACCATGTCCTTTTATTTTCAGTGAACTCTGACTGTCAAAACTTTCTGATGCTGAAATAGCTTTTCTTGTGGCTGCTTCAGTATGCTGGCTTATGAATAAAGTAGTTTTGCTCTCTGGTGCAGCTGTAGAGTTTAATGTTGATGTATCTATCTTGCTATTTAACTTATTTGGGTTTGGAGTCTCAGTCCTTTGCAGGACATCTTCTCTTGTGGAGGTGCTTAGAGTGTAATTTGTTTGCATTTGTATTGGTTCTGCATAACTTCTGTAACTCGCATCTGAGATTCTGGTACTTGAGGAAAGCACATCTGTTACCTGGGAAGTGATAGTATTTGCAAAAAAGATATTCAAAGCCTTGCCACCTACTTTTTTTGCAGGACTGTTTAGGCTTTGTTGGTTGCTGGTTATAATCACTGCAGGTGATGCTAGGCTCCAATGTCTTAAAGATGTTGAGTCTTTTGTTAGCTTTTTATTGGTTTCAATGCTGTATTCTTCAGTTATTCCTTCTAGTTTTGTGGTTGTTGAATAGTTTTCTGTTGAAAGCAGGGGGGCATCTGTTAGTGTATGGCTGTCAGATCTAAGTGCCTGATTTTCATCAAAGACAGTTGGAAAATGTAAGGTC
Source organism: Polyodon spathula (assembly GCF_017654505.1). Taxonomy (NCBI): domain Eukaryota; kingdom Metazoa; phylum Chordata; class Actinopteri; order Acipenseriformes; family Polyodontidae; genus Polyodon; species Polyodon spathula. The sequence continues at coordinate 11,282 of NW_024475385.1, read as the reverse complement.
CCATCTTTTCCTCTGGTAGTCCTAGTAGGACCCTCAGTCGGAGTAATTTTTTCCAGAAAATCATTTAAAGGTGCTGCATCAATATGTATTTGATCAAACTGTTCTGTGTCTTGGACAATATGAGTATTCTGTAAATCTGCTGCTGCCATTGACACATACTTCAAGCCATCACTTGCAGTAAAGCTATCGTTCAAATGATTATTTTTCAGAAAACCATTCTCTTCTGTTTTTACCTCTTTCGGTGTTTGTGCATTAGGGAATAAAATACGGTATACTGAGCAGTCATTATCATCTTTATGACAAAATACATCCCATTTTTCTAGTAGATTTTTCCTGATTCCATATGTGATGACACCAGTTTGGTTCTGACCACACCTCCAATGTTGCCTAACTCTGGGATAAGCAACTTCTCCAGATGAGATCCAGCCTGCCCGGCATTCTTCAAGTCCCGCCTTGTATGCTGTATAAATCTGCTGTCTGTCAGCCATTGTGGCGCCAAAGTTCCTTTGACAAACAGCCTTGGCTTCCCAGAATGTGAGGCTATATCGACTGTGATGATCATAGTGAAATACACCAGCCACACGTCCTGAACACAAACAAACAACAAAAAACTTTCAAATGAATCCAAACATAATGATTCCTGTTACAATCAGGCCATTCAACAAGCTAAGACATCACTGACATTGTTTAAGGAAACCACAGGCCATTTGTGATTTATTCACTATAACAAGTACAGTGTTATCACTTAGTAAGTATGTCAGTAACATACACCCCACCCCCCACCATGGCTGTACATTTCAAATTAGAGCTATCAGTATGAAGGAAAAGCTGATGACCGTTACACATATATTAACTATATGCACAGAATAGTATAGAACAGGAAATGTCAATGAATATTTTAATGAACATTTGATGTGCTATTTGGATGTCATTAGGTAAGCAAATTAAATGTTAGTATTATGTAAAGTAAATTAAAATTTATACCCCATGCACCCGCCCCCATTTGAATCTCCCAATAACTATGTGATAGCCTTTTTTTTTTTTTTTTTTTTTTTTTTTTTGAGATACTGCATACATGAATTTACGTCACACTGAAACAAATGGGTCGAGCACCCCTCTAACCCTATTCTTTGTCCTGCTAAAACATTTACAACTTTCTGTTACAATGTGTAAGGCGTATAGAATTGTCTGTGTAACAAAAAACCTGACACTTATTGTTTGCATATCAGAAGGGCCAAATCTCACATCCTTTGCTCTGCCTTCCAAAAAAATGATATATTTTTGTAACCGGTTTAACGTTTTGTCTCGAGATATACTTCAGCTTATACTACTCAGTAAATAAATAACATTACAGTAATATATTGCACAAATGAATGTCCTCCTATCTATGTACAGCTAGTAGTAAAGTTATAAATCAATGGGATTGTACACTTTAAAACACCCAAGGAATAAAACTGAATTTTGTCTTTACATTTTTTGCAATACTGTATAACTTATTTTCATATGGGAACAATATAGTTTGCAAGATATTTTACTTAACGATCCATTAGCCAAGGGCAGTAATGTGTCCTTAATATTTTACTTACTGTTTAAGTAGTACTCGCAGCTGGGAACTTCGCAGAATACTGAATGAATCACGGGCTGAATAATGAAAAATATCAGCAACATAACTTAATGTCTTGGTGAAAACAAGTAAGTGATTTTAAAAAAATACAACAAGTCACACAATATCACTGAAAACTCACATCCATTCCAGAAAAAAAAAAAAAAAGATAAAATAAAATAACAGTTCCGAAAAGCACCCTGGTAGTATCACTTGCTGCGCAGCATACAGCTTTGGCAGGTTTTCTTGTACTGGTTACAGCAATTCCCTCTTCATGATATAATGACCCACAGGAAATGTAATCCCATAGACACTACACAGCCACTCCACTTACTGGCTGTAAACATACCAGAAATGTTCCTGGCAGGCTAATGAAAAGCAGGACTGCACTAACACTCATGAAGAAATTCACGCCTGCTCGACCGAAAATAAACTATAAAATATTATTTCTGACTCATAAAAATGATCATATCCGATAACATCTGAATATACTGCAGTTCTTGAGGATGATTTTTTTTTATTTTTTTAAAATTAACTCCAAATAATGTGGGAAGCTTTCTTCCCTGTTGCTATTTGTTATTCCATGTACAGTATAGAAAATGTAAAAATATTAATATCCAACGCACACTTACTAGTTTCTTACTATATTTAGTTAATTTAATAAGACTATAAAATGTTTACAGAAGTTATATTAATTTAAGAATGTAGGCATCAATGACTTTCTAATTTCAGTAAGGTCATTAAATTTACGTTTTCTATTGCCTCAGCGGAACAACCAGCAAGTGTTCAGAAATAGGAAACCTTAAATTGTTTTAACTGGCTATAGCATCCAATATACTCAATACTGAATTCCTAAAATTATAACGATTCATACATTTTATTGCATTTTCAGCCATCTTAGTTCAATGCTGGTCATTGTTTTAGCAGTGTTGACATTGGATACGTTAAGAGATATATATTAGATATTATATAATAAGCCCTATATATATAATATATATGATATTTTATGATATCTATTTGTTTAGGTAGCCCAAAATTAAGACATAGATATCAAACTTGGTAAAAGCTTGCGATTGAGTAAGTGTCGTAAAATCAAATTTGGACAGATCACTTACGGGAGCACCGCTTATGTAGAGAGAGTTGTTGTGGTGCCTCCAGAGACGGAGTACCAAACCTTAACTTCTGACAAGTTGTTTTGGTTTGCGTAGGGGGCAAAAGACCAACCTACGATTGTCTACAGGTGTAACTTGTAAAAATCATAAAAATCTTTGAATAGGTCTGTCTTTCAACACAAAAAGGTTACTAGTCAGCCTAAAGGCATCTCTAGGAAATGGATTCCGGGCATTAGAAACCGTATTTTTGGAAACCGTATAGTGCGACGGTTTTGATCCCCTGCGAGTTAACTTGACTACGAAAGAAGTGCCCCATTGCCCGGATTGGCACGCGTTGCATAATCTACCACCACTAATATAGCTTAGTGACTGAACAATATTACAACAAGGTCTTTCACTTTCAGTATAACTATTATCAATGCCAAAAACAAGGTTATGTAAGCATAAGGCTCCATTTTGGATAAGCACTAACATACATTATGGGTTTAGTGTTGGGTGTAAAAATAAAGAGTGTTTCGGTATAATTAAAAATTGTAGATATGTGAAATTGTGCCTTGTTGAATTCTACATTTGTTTTAATAAATACAGTCCTATTCCTGGTTTGCGACTGGTGGCTTTGGGTGGTCTTTTCAAGTACCCTGTGTGTAACTGTTTAAAACATGTGTGTTTTCTTTAATATGGCCTCTTCTTATATCCCACTGTTATTAGGTTCATTGTTTTATAATCTGTCTTGCTAAACCATATATATAGTAAAAATATAAACGCCAGATACATAGTATTTTTTTCAGATGGCAAAAAAAGAATCAATTCAGGTTCAGAAGAAAGAGAGACAATAATAGAGTTTCCTTACTATAGGGTTGTGTGGCTTTCTACGTATACAGGCTATTTGAAAATGCAGAGGAATGCAGAGATGTGGGCTGGTGTTTTTTTTAATTTTTTTTTTAAACTTCCTATAGGGCCTTTCACTAGAAACCCCCACATTGGAAAAAGAAATCACGACAATGTTACAGGTGTTGTTAAAACGTAAGAATGTTTTTTTTAAAAAAAAAAAACACCCTGGCCTCCGTAACTCAAGTTTAGCAGTCTGTGCCAGTGCATTGCTTTGATTATAAACTAGAAAACGTGGACAAAGATGGAAAGAAAAAAAACATGACAAGGTTTATTTCCTATTTTGGGCCCTATTCTGTGTGTTTAAGAAACTACTTTGAAGAGCGCTGTGACAAAAATTCAATGAATCTTGGTTGTAAATCTCCCAACCTGTGAGGGCGTAAAGCAACAAAAGTAAAGTCCTTTGGACAGACTGGCTTGACAGTTCATTCCCCGGGTCGGGAAGTTGGTCAGTCTGGAAAAAGGCGAGACTCCGTTGCAAGAATGTATTGACCTGGAAGGGAAACGACATAGCAGCCGCAGATTGTAAAGGCAGCTGCACTCGTTTACCAAGGGGTCATGCGTGACAGCATAAAAGGGGACAGAGAATCGTAATCTGTTTCCTTTGAATTTGGTTGGAATGAATAAGAACCGAGAAGGACAGTAAAAGTGCATAAAATTCTGAAATTGTGAGTGTTGTGTTTTTGTTTGTTAGCAATTGTTTTGCACCCATAAACATTGTCTTACTGAAGGTTAAAACAGTTAACTAATAAAACACCCTGTAAAACAATTGAAAGGGGTTAATAAACTAATCTGATATGATTTTAAATGGCATTTAAAAGTCTGATTGAGGGGAAGTGGTTTGTTGTGAGCTTTGCGAGGCGCACTAGAGCCATTTTTGCTGCAATACAGTAGGAAGGATGTAAAGCAGAAACAAAATAGAACATGTAGGTTTTTAAAAGCATATTTAAGATAATTTATCAAATCCAAATGTTCTGCATATTATTTTATTTTATTATTATTTTTGTATCTGATTATTTCCCTAGCACATGTAATAGTGGAGATTTTGGAGTTGTGCCATTTGGATAGAGTCCAAGTCCAAAGAAATGTTGGAAGTTTTTACTTGTGTTTGAGACATGATTTCATTACACTTGAATGTTTTTAGCAAACAGCCAATCTGGCAACATTAAAGGCGACCCTCCTGAGATAAATACTATGTACATATGGAAATCGTATTAAAAATTGACAGAATATATAAAATACATGGTTGACTTGTAAGAATTCAGATGGGTGGTGTAAAAGGTAGCTTTTTGAATGATTTGATTAAGTTTACACCAAATGGTCCTGAAGCAACTGTATCTGCAATATCAATAAAACTCAATCAAAATTTAAATGTGTTTCAGCTTACAATGACACACTGAAAACCACTTATATTTCACAATTAAAGAGTGTGAGTAGCAGCCTCGGGGTTTACTGTTTCTGCTTATGTCAGTAATTCTCTGCTCAAAGGGCTGTGTTCAGGCTTACATATCACCTTATATGGGGCAGATTGTATTACTTTTAAGTATGACATTGCTAACAAGATTTTCTGGTGACGACAGGCAAAATATGTTAAAACATGCAAGTCAGAAAACCTAGAGTCACATGCTATAATGTGTGCAAAGGAAGCATTAGAGCAGTGGGCACAGTAAAACAAGATTGTGAGATTATTGTGTTATTAGAGGTAGGTACTTATTGACTTTAAAGGAATGATCAAAAAAGGCTTATCATAAACGCTGTCATAAAATATCATGTCCTTGTCAACACCACCATGAAAATGCAGGCATTTGTTAATCCACTTTTTCAATAGAGAAAATCTACAAGTGCCCCACTCATTCTACATGTTCCTTATCACAATATTCCAAATGCATAAATGCAAGACCTAAAGGTGTGAACATGGATTTTGTAACCCTACAGCAATTTGCCCTGCCTTTTGTAAAAAAAAAAAGAAATAAGAAAAAAATAGAGTGCTTGAGACAATGGCACGAAGATAGAATAACTAAAACAGAGGTCAGAGAACCACTGGCAAACTCAGACCACAACATGGTCTCATTTGAAGTGTTTTTTAAAACCCCAAAAGTAATGACTAAAGCTAAGGTTTACAATTTTAGAAAAGCAAACTATGAAGGTATGAAACAGAGACTAACAGAAGTAGATTGGAGTAAAATAGAGAAAACACCCACAGAAGAAGGATGGTTGTTCTTCAAAAATGTAGTACTAGAGGCGCAAAACAATTACATCCCTAAAGTAGACAAATCTAAATGTAAAACTAAATTGCCAAAATGGTTTAATAGATCAATTAAAAAAAATATTCAGCGAAAAAAGGCACTTTACAGAGCATTAAAAAAGGACCAAAAAGAAAGTACACAGAAAGAGTACACAGAACTGCAAACGCAAGTCAAAAAGGAAGTTAGAAAGGCCAAGAGAGAAATAGAAATGAACATTGCTAAGGGAGCTAAAACCAATTCCAAAATGTTTTTCCAATATTACAACAGCAAGAGAACATTCAAAGAGGAGATTAAATGTTTAAGAGATACAAATGGCAAAATCGTAGATGAAGAAAAAAAAATAGCAAATATGTTAAATGATTACTTTTCACAAGTTTTTACAAAGGAAGATACTGACAACATGCCCCACATGTCATCCAGTTCCTATCCAGTTTTAAATAACTTTAGCATAACTGAGGCAGAAGTGTTAAAGGGACTAGGAGCTCTTAAAATAAACAAATCCCCTGGGCCGGATGAGATCCTCCCAGTAGTACTCAAAGAAATGAAAGAAGTAATTTACAAACCGCTAACCAAGATCATGCAGCAGTCTCTTGACACAGGGGTGGTACCGACAGACTGGAAAATTGCAAACGTAATACCGATCCACAAAAAGGGAAACAAAACTGAACCAGGTAACTACAGACCAGTAAGCCTGACTTCTATTATATGCAAACTTATGGAAACTATAATAAGATCCAAAATGGAAAATTACCTATATGGTAACAGGGTACTGGGAGACAGTCAACATGGTTTTAGGAAAGGGAGATCGTGTCTAACTAACTTGCTTGATTTTTTTGAGGATGCAACATCGATAATGGATAATTGCAAAGCATATGACATGGTTTATTTAGATTTCCAGAAAGCTTTTGACAAAGTCCCGCACAAAAGATTAATTCTCAAACTGAACGCAGTTGGGATTCAAGGAAACACATGTACATGGATTAGGGAGTGGTTAACATGTAGAAAACAGAAAGTACTGATTAGAGGAAAAACCTCAGAATGGAGTGTGGTAACCAGCGGTGTACCACAGGGATCAGTATTAGGTCCTCTGCTATTCCTAATCTACATTAATGATTTAGATTCTGGTATAGTAAGCAAACTTGTTAAATTTGCAGACGACACAAAAGTAGGAGGAGTGGCAAACACTGTTGCAGCAGCAAAGGTCATTCAAAATGATCTAGACAAGATTCAGAACTGGGCAGACACATGGCAAATGACATTTAATAGAGAAAAGTGTAAGGTACTGCACGCAGGAAATAAAAATGTACATTATAAATATCATATGGGAGATATTGAAATTGGAGAAGGAATCTATGAAAAAGACCTAGGAGTTTTTGTTGACTCAGAAATGTCTTCATCTAGACAATGTGGGGAAGCTATAAAAAAGGCTAACAAGATGCTCGGATACATTGTGAAAAGTGTTGAATTTAAATCAAGGGAAGTAATGTTAAAACTGTACAATGCACTAGTAAGACCTCATCTTGAATATTGTGTTCAGTTCTGGTCACCTCGCTATAAAAAAGATATTGCTGCTCTAGAAAGAGTGCAAAGAAGAGCGACCAGAATTATTCCGGGCTTAAAAGGCATGTCATATGCAGACAGGCTAAAAGAATTGAATCTGTTCAGTCTTGAACAAAGAAGACTACGTGGCGACCTAATTCAAGCATTCAAAATTCTAAAAGGTATTGACAGTGTCGACCCAAGGGACTTTTTCAGCCTGAAAAAAGAAACAAGGACCAGGGGTCACAAATGGAGTTTAGAAAAAGGGGCATTCAGAACAGAAAATAGGAGACACTTTTTTACACAGAGAATTGTGAGGGTCTGGAATCAACTCCCCAGTAATGTTGTTGAAGCTGACACCCTGGGATCCTTCAAGAAGCTGCTTGATGAGATTTTGGGATCAATAAGCTATAACAACCAAACGAGCAAGATGGGCCGAATGGCCTCCTCTCGTTTGTAAACTTTCTTATGTTCTTATGTTCTTATGTTCATCTGACCTATTTTTTGGAAGAACCTTTCAGAATTTTATTCTTAGAAACCGGTGAATCAATTGATACGTCATCAGCAACCAAACCTGCTTCAAATTTGTGAAGCATAAATTGCAGCGATACATTTTAATGGCTGCCAGCAAATTCACAGAAACGCGCTCCAAACATCAAACTGCTTCTGTTTAAAAACCGACTAACTCTGAACTGCGTAGGCATCATGCTGTGGACAATGGAATTCAAGTAGCGAAAATGGTGTTCTTTTATAAAACAAGATGGCCATACCTACATTTTCCTCTTAAATTTTAAACCGCTTCAGTTGAAAAATGGTTTATTTGATTAACTCCAAAGTTGACAAGCATCATCCCTGTGTCAATAAAACTGACTTTTTGACTTTTTCAAAAATAGTGTTTGTGCGTAAACAACTATGACCACCTGACGCATTTCTTAAAAATTTCAAAATCTTCGGTCAAATGTAAAAGTAGCTTACAACTCCTTACAAAGTGCAGATAGGTTAATGGTTACTATGGAACACATGTAGGAAACCATATGTGCTCTATCCAAAAATGACCTTGCCTGTGACCTTTGACCTCTCCTTAAGTTAAAATGTAAAACTAGCTTATAACTCCTTATAAAGTGCAGATAGGTTAATGGTTACTATGGAACACATATAGGAAACCATGTGTGCTATATCCAAAAATCACCTTGCCTGTGACCTTTGACTTCTCTAAGGTCAAATGTAAAATGAACTTATAACTCATTACAGTTCACATAGGGTTATGGTTACTATACAACACTTTTAGAAACCCATATATGCGCTATTTAAAAATTACCTTAATTGTGACCTTTGACCTATCCTTAAGGTTAAATGTAAAACTAGCTTATAACTCCTTACAGTGTGTAGATAGGATCATGGTTACTATGGTGTTTAAAGTTATAAAGCATTGTGAGATAATGAATTAAACTGCAGTATTTTGAATAGAAACTGCTCCATAAAACTGATCTGTTGCTGACACTTGTGCTTGCAATGCTACAGCTTGCCAACATTTCCAACTGGTACTGAGCTTGGAAGCCATAAAACTGCCTGGCAGTTCTTATTATTATTATTATTATTATTGACTGTTTGTCAAGGTATTTATTAGATTATTATTATTATTATTATTATTATTATTATTATTATTATTGCTGTTGTTATTATTGGGTTTACAGTTGAACAACATCTACTAGTATGTACAGTGTTTTATTAAAACATACCTTAAATACATTTTTAATTGTTTGGTTGGAATAATATAACATTCAAAATGTAGTCTATTTAGTTTTATGTTTTAAAAACCTTTCCCATTATTAAAACTTACCATTAAGTTTTAATTTTGTTCTTTCACCAATCGTTAATTGTTCTATAAATTAACAGTCTTGTTGAGATCGCCTTTTTTTGTGAAAAACTATTCACACACATTTATCATCAGTTTGCTCACTGTTTAATTAAAAAAAATCTGCAGTTAAAGACAGGTATTATTTCTTTTTTCTTTGCGCATTCGATCTATGGGTGGCAGTATTGAGTAGCTTTTTAAAAGGTTTGGACCTTCTCGACCGCCTTAGTCGGTAACCTTTTCCAGTGTCACCGTCAGTTGATTTTTTAAATTTTATTTTAACTTTTACGTTAACTTTTTTTTTTTCTAAATCTTCATTACACGGTCAATCATTTCTGGAGAATTGTTTACCCCGGTTGACCGTCTTTTCTGGCTGTACAGTAACATGTTTACCACTACCGGCTCAACGGGGCTCTGTGAGTTATTTTTAATTACCGGTATGACAGTATACTATACTAATTTAGTCAAGGTGATCTGTAATCTAACACATTTAGTCAACATGCTACTGTTGCAGTATGTTGGCCTATAAAGCATTTTTTGCAAATTAATTAACGTTTATTTAATTTAGTTGGACTTACAGCCGACTGTCATTCCCTCGTATCAACATTGCAAGTGTCAAGGCAAACAGACTCATAATTTCGCCAATAACATAATTCAACGACTTTCAAATAAAACAACACTTTGTTAAAATACAGATAACTCGACTGAATTGAAAGTAAGACACGTTTAAGTTTGCTTCGTAGTTTTGGCTACTACTAGTAAGGTCTGTAAATATGAATTTCATGTTTCATTTTAATTTATTAGGAGAGGCAAATGTTCAGCGCTGTTGTGTTAGAGAAGGCTTGCATGCATACTGCGTTTGTTCTTCCTATTTGATGGATATTATTAGGCAATGTTAAGCAACTAATGGTATGCAGTATACAGAAACAAACAACATAAAAACGTTTGTGTTTGCCCCCAAACACTTGGACCAAAAAACATCTAGGTACAGTAAACAGTGCATATCACTAGTGTGGACAACAGTTAATAAACCATGGTTTCTTCATTTCGAACATGCAATGAGATTTTCTGCTGTGTACTTGTACGCACTGTGTATTAGTCAGTTCCAAGTATTAATAAATATAATGGAAATTTTCCAGCATTTAGTAGTGCTGTGTGACATGCGTTGGTGTGCTGTAATTGTATATTAAAAAGCCTGAGGAGATGCACTTTGTTGAAACTTGTGGTCCTTTAAATCCAGCAATAACAAAAAAAGAAAATACACCCAAGGAATGTAACTATCATTACTGCATAATGTTTTAGCCACTGCCCTGAGGTTACATAATCTTGAAATGTACCGCACACCATATTATAATTAATTTTGATGTTTATTTTTGTATTTTGTTAATACATTCCATCATGTTTTTTAGGTGGAACTATAGCAGTTTGTGTAATAGAAGGAAAAAGGGTTTGAGGTTACAGTTAGTCATGTGATTTTCCTCTCTTGGTTTTATAAATACACAGTGGTTGTTAATGTGGTCTTCATGTAGCACACTGTAACATTACAGAAGGCCTACATTGGCAGCCCTTGATGATCTGTTTCCGTTGCTTTACCGTGATGTATGAACTGATGACCAATGGGGTGGGTGTTTTCACAAGGCCTTTAAGTGCTGTTTGCTATTAACACACCCTCAGACCAAAAACCCACCTTTGTGAGAAATTAATCTTCACATTAAGATAGTTGCCCACCTTGTCAAAGAAATATAAGGCACTGTTAAAAACAAAACAAAAAAAAACCCCTTTGATACTATTATAAATGTCACAGGGATTAATAGGTTGTGTGAGAACTACGTATTGACAGAATAATTTTCATGCAGTTTGTCAGTGTTCTTTAATCTGATGCTGCTGATCTTGAAATACTTTAGCATTCAGCTATCTGTGTTTTATAACTGACTTTTAAAACTGTTCCAACACATTTCAGTCACTTTGGTGACTGGTTCATTTAGGTTTCATTGCATTATACTGTATACTGTAATGTACTGTGTCAGTGGTCATTTTCT
>NW_024475384.1:0-2000 GCF_017654505.1 Polyodon spathula | reverse complement strand
GGCAAAGTAAAGCTCAGTGATATGTGCTCTCTTTTCCATCTTTCAGATAAAGCCCCCTTTTCTAAAAGCCTGCTGATCATCCTAAGTGCCCTAGCCTTCTTGTTAGCAGTGCCATTCTCAAAGTACAAGAGCCTTTTTATGTACAACCTACAAACAATCAAACAAGAATTTCAGGTACAGTAAGAGTCATTAAACCTTATTTATCAATGCTGTTGTTGCCTATTGTAACTTTCTTTTGTACATAATATACTATAGGTGTTTTTTCAGAGATACAATATGTTCAATTGTGACAAAAATAAATATCTTAAGAGGTAATTTGATACATACGCATTCATGTGGCGGGTTATTAAATGTTTTCAGTTGTGTTTTTTTTCAGAATTATCCAAAATATCCTTTTAAAGTACTTTCAGATAACTTTTACTACTGCTTAAAAGGAAGAATGGCTGTATTTTTTAAAGCATGCCTTCTCCTACCAGCATGCAGTAGGGTTTCTTGTGCAGTCGAAGGAGTTGCATGCTACAATATGTTGTGTATTTTAGCAGTCTTGCTCGTGTGATAAATAACAGAATTGATGAAATGTGAGGTTTTATCTGCATACAGTACACCAAAGTATTAAATACCAGTACATTCAGAATGTAACACTGTCTCATGAAACCTACCATTATGAGGGAATTGGAAAAAAATTTAATAATTCACCATTTCTGCCATAACATATTTTTCTGTGCTATGTATATAAAATAAAATAGAATGGAGAGATGAAACCGTATTCCTGCCCTTGTTCTGTTTTAGATCTGGAGGTTAATATGCGGAAGGTTTATTTGCCTGGACCTGACACATGCATTCTGTAGTAGCCTCCTTATCTACAATTTCAGGATTTTTGAAAGACGATACGGCAGCAGGAAATTTGCAGTATGTATTGTTTTGTTACCCACATGAGAACTGGTCTTTTTGTTCTAGTTATCTGTTTGAAAAAGTATTATTTGAACAAAGCTTTGTGCTTACATTTTTTGATGCATATAGCCTATGTTTTTAAAACATTTTTTTTTTTTTCATTCTGCATTGTATATATATAAATGTCTTCATCTTTTTAATAAAATGTGGCTCACGTAGACAGATTGTGTCTAGAAGAAGGGGAGAGGGAAGGGGCCTGTGGCCTTGCAGCTAAAATCACTTACTGTGTAGTTTTGTGTACAGCACCTGATTCTTTAGCACTGTATCTTTCCTCCAACTGCGATGGAAGGTTTTTAAATATTCCGTGAAAAGCTTTTGTTGATAAAGATACATGTATGTTTGAAACTGGTTTCAACATGATCTGATCCTCCTGGTTCTCTTTGCAGTCATTCTTATTGTGCTCTTGGGTTTTCTCTGCCTTGTTCGACACCCTGCTTGTTGAAGCTCTGCACTACGCATGTGATGTGAAAGTGGATGTCCTACCATCGGGGCTGTAAGTTTTCTGATTATTTTACCCTTTAAATAACATATTCATTAATGTTAGGAAAAGACCAGAGGCGGTGCGCTCTCTTTCAAGTTTAATAATTTCTCTACCAAAAAACGTAATGTTTTTATTATCAGTAGCCCAACTAGTTACAGACATGATAGAAATGACACCTGCGTATCCCTTGTCATTTAATAAAGAAAAAAAAAACTGTCACTTCAGAAACTCTACTTTTTTGAGTCTTTTCAGAAGCAGACCCTGTAAAAAGAAATTATTATTATATTTTTTTCTGAAATACAGTAGTTAGTAACCATGGTAAAGTATGATTAAGCATAAACAGAAACAGAATGATAGCGAAACAAGCATGTAAGGAATAAAAAAAGTAAGATAATATGATGATAAAGTATCCCCTTGGTATACTGTAAAATAAAATACAGTTTCAGTCTTAAGGCTCTCATTACTTCACAGACTGAGGTTAATTTGGCACAACTACTGTAGAAACCCAAAATGCACACATATTCTTCCACAGCATGTCATCTGATAGCATAGCCTGTACTGTACGTTT
>NW_024475383.1:0-1000 GCF_017654505.1 Polyodon spathula | reverse complement strand
TGTTACAAATCTAAAGTGTTGCATTTTGCATAGAGTAAAATGTTATTATCATCTCACAATTATTGAATATTTACCATGCATAAATAAAACTTTTTTAGTTGTGGTTAAATATTCACACTCTTATGCTATTTTTAACAATGTTGTATTTGATGGATGGACTGTGAAGTTTAATTAAGATGGTAAATAAAAGGTGTTAGCTTGTGCACATGGCATTTCTGTATGTTTTATCAAGGAGAGGGGCCACTTACAGATCTGAGCTTGGGAATGTATTGTGTGATGGGTAAATATCCCTGGTTACTGAGATGTACTGGAGGCTTACGCACGTATTTATGAAAATAAAGCTGTTGTGCATCTTGAGAAATGGGGAATAGACATTCAAGTTCTTCAGACTTAAGAATATAGGCGAAACAGACAGAACATCTGGACAGTTTATTTTTTAAATTGGATTTTATTTTACACTTTATTTAGAAAAACAAACAAACAAGGCAAGTCTATCTTGTCTCCCACAAAAAAAAAAAAAACAAAACAGCTTTTGTTACCTCGATCACAGCTTGTTTTACCTCGAGAAAGATATAGGGCTGATGATTTTCAGTGCCAAACACGGAATTAATTATATGAAATGGAATTAAGTGCTGTGAAAAATAGCTTTTTTTTGTATAAAGCAAAATGTGCTAAGAAGTTGGTTGTTCTATTGTATGAGACGTCATATGTATGTTACTGCTGTACTAAACATATCATTTATATAATAACAGGATGTTTTACAGTGGCATGTTTCAAATTGGTCATATCAGTATAAAAGTATTACAGTGATCAAAATGTTAGGTAATGCAGGGTACGAGTGTTTGTACTGCTGTAGCCAACTAATAGGTTTTTGAACGCAGTAACTTTGCGGTAGTAGTGCTACAAAACACATTTTTCATAAATGGCATATTGCTTTATTAAAACATACTATGTCCCAAACTGTGTGGTTGCTGTATTGTATATTTTTGCAAGGGATGCA
>NW_024475382.1:0-5620 GCF_017654505.1 Polyodon spathula | reverse complement strand
TTTTTGTCAACATGCTTCTTTGGAAATGATCATTACAGTAGCTCATAGAAAAGACATAGCTATATTTATGAAATGTATGTAGTTAACCTGGAGACAAAATGCCTTCAGTTAAGACCATATACATAAAGCAGGTGCAAATCAGGCATACATATGTATTTTCCTTAAATAGAAATCAACTTTTTCTGAAATGGAATGCAGTGGTGTAGAAAACAGAACTGTTCCAAATTTCTATTGGAAAATCAATCTACAAGACTTTGGAAAAGTCCCCTGTGATATTGAACAAGACCGTGATCCAGAGCACAGCACAGATGCACCAATGCCCACAGATCTCAAACAAGTTGACACAAAGTGAAACCGTATTTACAAATAATTCAAATAAAATGTAAATCAAAGATTTAAAAATGGTGGATCCTTAAATCATTTCACTGTTAATGTTGCTGAGTGAACGGATGCTGCCGGATGTGCGGAAACTCTTCCTTCTGACACTGCGCAGGTAGTTGCGGTACAGAATGACACTGATGACTCGATCCTGGAATTGTTTTGACACTATGTAATATAAGATAATGTCAAGGCAGGTGCTCAGGTTCATAAGGAAGGTGGTGAAGGCCCCCCAAGCGCTGAAATCCTTGCCACTGTTCTCCAGCAATTGGAAGACAAAGCAGATATGAAAGGGGACAAAGCAAACAATCACTTGAACAATCAGGGTGATGATGATCCTAATAGACTTCGTCTTGACCTTGGGCTTCAATTTGGAAGTCCGCCCATGAATGAGGTTGTCGACGATGACTGAGTAGCATCCGATCATGATGAAAATAGGGACAAGAAAAAAGAAGATGAGACGCATGAAGTTCACAGGGTTGGAGTGTTTTAAGTGTATGATGTCGCTCATTTTCAGGCAGGTGGTGAAGTTGGAGAAAGCATCAGGGTCGTTTTCTGAAGTGAGCACTGGCACCGTGCTGCCCAGAGTCATTATCCACACGCCAACGCAGGAGATCATGGCTTTGCTTACATTCTTCAGCTCCTTGGAGTGCTTGGGCTGCACAATAGCCACGTATCGATCAGCGCTGATTAAAGCAAAAAGCCAGAGAGCGATGCAGGGGTAAAAGACAGTCAAGGCGGCTGTCATCCGGCAGAAAATGTCTCCAAAGGGCCAGTAGTTCTTGCCATAGTAAACCATGCGGAAAGGCAGAACCATAATAAAAATCAGGTCCACTAAGGCCACATTCATCATGTATACAGTCACAGAGTTTCTCCTCTTTGTGGTCAAGCCAAAGACCCATAGTGCAGTGATGTTTACAATTATTCCAATTATAAAAATAGAACTGTAGAAAACCAAGGCAGCTGTTCTGTATTCATTGGGCTCAGTTTCCAGAGGCATAATACTGTAAGACATGTTGAAGCTCATTGTAGATGATTCTCTTCAAGACATGACTCCGCACTAGGAAGACAAAAAACAAAAAGAAAAAAACAGGTATTATGTCTAAATAAAAACAGAAACCAGAAAAAAAAGAATATTAAGCGTCTACATTTTCTGTTTGTTATGTCTGTGGTTCCACTGTGGTGTTCTCACGGTACTTACTGACCCTCATTGATATGTGCAAGTCCAAACAGATAATTCATTTTTAATACTGGTAAAAATTGTTTTATAAGGACACATGAACAATATATAACCATTGCAGCAATCGGAACATTATATCTAAACCTTACCAGAATGTGGCAAGGTTTTAAATATTGAGAAAGACTTGTAGTCAAAATGTGTGTCATACTTTTTGTCAAACTTTAGAGCTTCTTTTAGAACTTTGCTGGAACAACTGTTTTTGAGCTATGTCTTTGAGATGTTGCACCTCCACCAAATAAATAGGCTATCTGAACTTAATTTTTATTCATAAACCTGATAACTAATGCTACTGAAGCCATTCCAATGCTATTATTTCTATTACAAACAAAGATGTTATCTAACCACACACTGAATACATATTACTGATTAAAAACCAGCAACCAGTGTGGCTCAGACAGCCCCTATTATAGGCAGGAAACAGCTGTGTTCTAGACAAATTCATTTATAAGTGTGTGGCTTGTGATTGCTAATGTAGGTGATGTGTTTAAATTGCAGCTGCACTGAAGCGGAATGCTTCTAATGTTAATGCTGCAAAAAATAATCTAATCAATTTTGCAGGCTTTTTGCCTATTAATGTATTCTTACCCCTGTGTGTCTGAAGGATTTGAAAATAGTGGCCTAGATCCCACATAATTGTCATTCAATAATAGCTGTCATACAGTACAGTATATTGCAATACAATGTCTGCAAAGACAGTAAAACCACCCTTAGTGTTCAGGTTGAGAATTAGTTCTGTTTAACTTATGTTATAAAGTACATTGTTATAGATTATAATGTCACTGGGGTGCTGTAATAAATGGACAACATGCAATAGAACTACTATAGTGACTAGGGGAGAGGCTCCTTTGCTGTAGCTCACCTGGTGAAGTTCTAGCTTTGGAGCCAAAAGCTGGTCATGGGCAACATTGTTCAATTTCAATGCGAAGGCAATAAATAACTGTTGTACGCAGTAGCAGTTTGATTATTATTCTAAGCAGTTTCTTGCAAGTTTAATGCCAAAAACAAGTCCTGAAAGTTTTGCAGTAATTGCAATCCCGCCCACACCAGCCCAAGCTTAACACAGAAATGAATACAGAATCCATTAATTACACCCTGTAGACATTTACAAGCTTTCTTGGCTGCTGCTTGGTTCCTTAAAACCTGAAAATCAGTCAAGCCTGTAATGTGAAGTCAGTATTTTATAGGTTTCATTTTGATTCATGTTCAAATGTGTGGGGGAGTGTGAGTTGAGGGGGAGGGTGGTGTAAAAAATGTCTCTTCCACTGTGGGATGTTAATTGCCTTCAACACAAATGGTTGCCACTCTCAATTTCCAGTCCTGAAGGTGTTTTTAATAATGGAATCAAATGCTGTCCAAAGGAAGATGGCAGATAATACAGCATTATGTATGAGTAAAAATGTTAGACCAGTTTCAGCACAAAGCTGCACACATATAATAAAATAAATGACTGCAAGTATCATCATATAACTGAAAGTAATTGTCAGTAAATATTGAATTTTAAATATTAATATCTAAAGAAGGACATTTCTTTATAATGCAGTACATGCCATATAAAGCACAGCCTTACAACAGCCACTGTATTTGGAGTGTACATGTGTATGTTACAAACAGATTTGTCATGCTTCAAGTTTCTGTAAAGAACTGGCACACTGGTTATTTACTACTGTCTATATTTTTAACATTAGGTATAAAAAGTGAATCAAATATACTGTTGTGTTATGAGTCTTCCATTTAATACTTCACGTATCTATACTTTCTCTCACTTACAGAATTTTTCCATGATTTAGTTTTTTTTTTATTTTATACCTATATTCACTGGTTTATGGCTAGCTTTAGCTGTGTATTCTAAAATCTGGTAGCAGATTGTCATTCAGAAACTGATGCTGTAGTCATTGCTACAGAAAAGAAATTCAATCCACATCAAAACTGACTCAACACAAAAATAAATGTGAATACGTAAAATTGTATTGTCTAACAATAACTGTAAAGCTTATAAGAAGACTAGTAAGCATTTGTCTCAGCTAATTTCTTCTTCAGTGTACTGATAGTTACTGTAACATCCGAAAGTGGATCACATTTCGTTTCTGTAGCTTTAAAAACCAGACCCCTCATGCCTTGTTAGTAATTCACATTGTGTTGAAATGATAAAGCAGTAATTTGTTACCTTAAGGTTTTCTTTACTTACCGAGCAGTGACATGCTACATCGGAATGTCTTCAGTAGATGTATGCTAAGTTCCCTCTGTAGCTTTTCAAAGTGCAGTCGTACAAAACACAACACACAGGGTATGAGGAAGTGATGCAAGTGGATATTTCGAGCAGTCGATCTGTTACTGTGGCTTCTTTGCAGCCCCTGTGCTTCCTTCCAGTTCTTTTAAGATGTGTGGAACAAAAGTTCAATAAAACTAATTGCATTCATCAGACTAAAAACATATTTCATGTTTGATTTCTGTTTTTTTGGTGTACATTTTAAAAGAAATAGCTAGTTCAGACTGTGGAAATCCTCTCTTGTGGTGAGCAGTATAGAGAACTGACCAGTGGACAAAATACTGCAGAAGCAGAAATCTGTAACTGTGAACAGGAAATACCTTTTTCAGATATTGCTATACAAAAAAAGAAAACAGAAACATACTAAAAAGATATTTGCCATTATATATTTTTTCAATTATATTTCTTTCTGAAAACCACAAACAAAAATAGAGTTCTCTTTTTTTCACTTTGGACTGGAAACCAGGGGCCGTATTTTTACCAATCCGGCTCATATCTAAATTCATCTGCCTTTTAAATCATTAGACAGTTTCCTTCCTTCAGATACGTGCACTACTAGAGATTAGGTTTTTTAATAAACTTACTACACAAATGTCCCACAAATGTATCTAAATGTATTTAGACCAAGCACTGTGTAAAATAGGGCTCTCCCCCTGTCATCTGACTAATTAGATAATGCTTATATAGGTTTGTGTATGAAATGTACTTGATAAGGCAATGTGCAGATACTGTGCATAGAGCTTGGAGATGCATTTAAATCGGCAAAACTATTAAAGTCTGCAAGTGCAGCTGTGGGTGCTCTTGCGCTTCTGATTAACGATTGAGAAATAAAGTTACAGGAAGAGGAACATTTAGTTTCAGTTGAGTCTGTGAAACCCCCTAAAGTAAAATAGGGTACCATTTTGAAAATATAAAGAAATGCAAGTGAAACTTAAGAGTTTTATATATTACTATATAAGTAATCGCAAAGCCAACACATTTAATGTATCTGTCACCTTGCTGTGGCACCTTCAGGCTCTTTAAAATATTTGTTTTAAAAACTCAACAATAATACTAAAAGCAAGCAGGTAGTCAAAACATCTGATAAGTTAAATCGGAGAAAAGGCTACAAGGGTATGGTTTCTTATAGTAAGACTACTAGGATGTTTGGAAGAGTACAGGCAGTTAACTGTTTGCTCCCTGCAATATTAGGGCCATCAGTCATTATTTTGAAAAAATATTATTTGGTCTTGGGAGCTAAGCAAGTGCTCAGTCATACATTACAAATCATCCATTTATTACATAAATTAAACACTCCAGTGCTCAGCTAGTGTTCAACACCAGTGCAGTGCCAATGGCAGTGAATTCCAGGCTTCAGAACACTTACTAAATCATTTGGTTGAGGCGGATTTAACAGTAATGGTGACGGTAATCCATGCTTAAGGAGAAGTTTGGTTTTCAGGGAACTCTAAGGACTGTTCATTAAGATATTTGTATATTTATTTCTTGGTGGGTGCAGTTACTTCCTAAACAATCCTCATGTAGACTGGGTGAAAAATGCTGATGCTGTACCTGGTAGCTTGTGTGTGAGAAGAGCATTGGCTTGTGTGACAGTTTGGCTCGAGTAGTGACATACCCAGACCAGGAAGCTAGCAGAGAGATGTAGGCAGGTACTTGCAGGGTTGAAAGCACTGGGGCACACTTATTTATTTAAACAAAAATAAACAAAAACAACACTCACAGAGCAAAAATAAAGG
>NW_024475381.1:0-2727 GCF_017654505.1 Polyodon spathula | reverse complement strand
TTAGACCCGCCGTCCAAACCAGTTTGCCAGCCCTGCTTCAACGTGTGACACTGCGAAGCACCAAGGATCCCGTCCTTACCTCAGCGGGGCTGCTCACAGTGGGGGTCGTCATGTTGGAAGCATCTCTTTCCAGAACCGAGGAGGTCGTGTTTGCTTATTTTTTTAGCCCCCCCCCACCCAAAGACCCAACAGAAGCACGCTAATAATTGTGCACGGTTCTGCTCACCACGTCTGCACTGCTCCCAAGGTTACAGGTGACAGGCTGCTGACGAGGTCACCAGGGTGACGTGTTGAATCTCCAGATTCCTGCTAGGCTTTGGGGAGCGAGTAGTGCGCAACTGCCATATACAGCTTCCTTTGCATCTGACAGGCAGGGGGTGACAGGAGAGAAACCCAGTGCATTAACAGGGATTCTTAAACTCCTATTAAATATTATATTCTATATTCATCACACAGAAATACAGAGGACCCAGTTCAGTGCCCGACAACATGTGCTGTGATATTTAAGAGTTCCATAAGGGATCCGTGTCAAACTTGTGACATTGCTGAGGAGCTAACAAACAGCGCTTCATGAAGTCCAGTGAAACCTGCTGGATATCGTTAAGATAAAATACTGAACTACACACTGCTTTGGAGTTTTCCATAGGCTTAATGCAAAACTGTGCACAAATACAACACTGAAATCTAACAAGAAATTCTGCTGTGCTACAGTTATGGTTTCCGGTAGACTTTGGCGAGATCATTTTGTAGTGTCTTTGATTACACAATGTTAAATAAAATAACAAAATTATGTTCATATAGTTTTTTTTTTTTTTACTCAATTCTAAAATTCTCAGTGATGCTAAACGTTTGGCCCTAGGTATACAGCAGTTAAAAAGCCAGCCTGTGATAGATGACCTACCCTCACTGGCTTCTCTTCCACACCGCTGCAGAAAGACCATAAACACGCCTAGAAGGTTTCTACAGCGTAGCATCTTCTTTATATATAGAAAAAAAAAAATCACCTTTGAATGTTTTTAAAATAAAAAAGCCACAATTCTTGGCGGTTTCAGTTAAAAAAATCAATCCTTAAAAGTTCTCAGCATGTCCCAGTGTTGACTTAGCTGTATGCCTCCAGTGTGCAATCAACACCCAGGAGGAGTTGGAAAGCTTAGAGGAAAAATCAGGAATAGAGGAATCTTCCTCGCTTGTGCAAAGCAGCAGCCGTCTGGTTTTCAAATCTTCGATAAGAACCCAATCCCTGATCCTGCACCTTGATTGAAGGTCAGTATTCCTATAAGAAGCAGCCAATCAATTAGATTGCTTTGAATATCAACAGCTTAGAACATAAGAAACATAAGAACATAAGAAAGTTTTACAAACGAGAGGAGGCCATTCGACCCATCATGCTCGTTTGGTTGTTAGTAGCTTATTGATCCCAAAACTCTCATCAAGCAGCTTCTTGAAGGATCCCAGGGTGTCAGCTTCAACAACATTACTGGGTGAGTTGGTTCCAGACCCTCACAATTCTCTGTGTAAAAAAAGTGCCTCCTATTTTCTGTTCTGAATGCCCCTTTGTCTAAACTCCATTTGTGACCCCTGGTCCTTGTTTCTTTTTTTTCAGGCTGAAAAAGTCCCTTGGGTCGACATTGTCAATACCTTTTAGAATTTTGAATGCTTGAATTAGGTCGCCACGTATTCTTCTTTGTTCAAGACTGAACAGATTTCAATTCTTTTAGCCTGTCTGCATATGACATGCCTTTTAAGCCCGGAATAATTCTGGTCGCTCTTTCTTTGCACTCTTTCTACAGCTTGCAACAAGCTTGCTGGAAAGGTGTCTATGTGAACTATTAAAGGCATTGCAAAACAAAATCCTGTTGTACAATCTCTCAAATAAAACTGCTCACATTAACTGAATTACAGCTCTGTCCTAAAAAGATGCTTTGCCCTACCGACCGAATAACTCATTTTGCTTCATAAAGTTGAATGAAGCCTGCTGGATAATGCTACCTTAATATAACCTACAGCGTTGTAGTTTTGCCATATACTTGAAAAACTGCCAAAGTGTGACATTTCAAACTCTAATACTGTGCTACTATTATGGCTTCCTTTTGGCAGCCTTTTGTGACATCGTTTGGAAGTTTATTTGATTACACTATGTTAAATAAAAAGGATGTACATTCTGTTTGTGTAGTTGTTTTTTTAAATGATGTCTCGGTCCTAAAATTGTAGGTGATGCGAAAGCTTTAGCCAGAGATGCATGATAGGTTTTAAAAACCTTGTTACAACATCCACAAAAAACCAATTTGAAAAACCAAAGCTTTTAAATCAATTATATTTCCTCTTATTAGCACTAGAAACATGATCACACGCCTCTATTCTCTGCATCTTTATTTGACTTTAATGAAGACTGTTTCAGTGCGACAGAACAGATTCAAAAGGACTGTTGTTCCCAGCAGCCTGTGTGGGTCAGATTCGATCATTTAAATTGCAATCCAGGTGCATCAGGTGTGCTGTGGGGTTTGAAACCTTGCTTGTGACTCATTCGCGTTGTCTTTGTGCAGTGCAAGACTGAACAGGACCGCTCCCATTGGATCAGTTCTTTAAAATCACCAGACATGTTCAAACAGACTCGACCAAAAAAAAAAAAAAAAAACAGCCGGCTTTGACATGCTTAACCTCCAAAAAAAAAAAAAACAAGACTTCTCTTCCAAGATGCGACTACCGCACCCTGACAGCGCTTATCCG
>NW_024475380.1:0-9000 GCF_017654505.1 Polyodon spathula | reverse complement strand
CAAGGAATTGCAAGCTGTACTGTCGTTTGCTCGGATAGGATCACACACCCCATTAGACAACCCCTTGTAGTCAGCTAGTCTCCTTCCCAGGCAAGTGGAACCAGTTATCCGATTGGACAGGCTGGACTGAAAGGGACTATGGGATTGAAGTGGGCGCTGGAAATGCCTGCAGTGCCGTGTTTGTTGTCAGGTGCACAGTGTTGTGTGTTTGGTTGTCTGAGAAGTCATTGTGCTGGTTACCTGTTCGGCGTACTTCCCTCTGCGAGAATTGAGAATTTAACAATATTATGGGTTTTGGGGTTTCTCTTTTGAATTTAACCTCATTAAGCAACTAATTCATTTCTCTTGGGGGGGGATCTTCGAAAATTTTCATCATGTAAAACTACAAAGCGGAATGTAATTCAATATGTAACACAACAAATTGATTTACATTATAGGCTGATTCATTATATTAATGTAACATACTGAATTACATTATAGGGCGATGCTAAACTTTTGCCCATTTTCTGTAGTTACAGAAAATACAGAAGAACAAGCAGGTGCCAGTTAAAAACGCTCCAATAAAATTACAAAGTAGCCTGCCCTCCAACGAGGACAATGGCACTGAAGGGGTTAACGGGCTTGGTGTTTTTACAGAAGGGCCTCACAACGACAGGGCAGCAATGTGGGGTCAGAAATCAAGTCTGAGGTAAACCCCGTGTTTAACGCAATATGAAGTCTGAATCTCAAAGGGTAATGCACGACTTATTAAAACCGCAAAAGCTTTTCTCTGACAAACTCCACACACGCTCATGTTTGTTAATGCAGCATGACGCGCCCGTACAGTTTCCGAGATGTACAGTCAATGTGGGCGGAAAATGCCAGGCAATGCGAGCCGAGCGCTCTACATCAAAGACGGCAGATTTCAATTTAATTTCACAGGCAATTCTTAAAATAAAAGGGACGAAAACTGAGTATGGAGCATACAGAAACACGAAAGAGTTACTTACAGGGGGCTGGATCATTAGATAGAGCTTGCACTGCCCGGTAAACTAACTTCACAAAAACCGCGAGTTACAGTCCATCACTCTGCAAAACTTTAACTAATGTCCCCTTTCAGAGCAATGGAATGACTGATCGTGACGATAATGGCATGGGGGGAAATCGCAGGTGTGAGCAGAGACTCGTACAGGACTGTTTAAATACATCTTAAAACAGGGTTAATACAGACCGCATCGTTAGTCTGGACACGCGAGAAGAATTGAAACTTTCATTTATAACAGTGCTCACAACTGCTCGAAGCTGTGAAATAAAATAAAATAAATAAAAACACACACAGACACAAAATCATTTTTCAGAAATAATCCGCTTCCCATCAAATCACATTTTCTATTGATCGCTCATTAAATCTATCATATTGTTTCTTTAAAAAAATGAAATAATTAATTAGGATCTATACTGAAAATATAATGCATTGTATTAATTAAGAATGAAAAACTAAATATTGTGAATACACTTTTGTTCTGAACTAATTTTTTTTTCCATTGCTTCAATTTTGATCAAATCGTGAATACATTTCCGATACAAACAGTGCACTTGTGTTATTGTTTCGTTGTTTTTAATCGGACAACGCACTTGTACCTTAATTTAATCCCCAAACGAAAATACATTTACAAAATAAACAACAACAATACCTAATAAACTGTTATCCGTCTCTTAATATGAAACAGCTCCGACTCCAGCCTCTCCACTGGCTTTTTTTCACTTTGTATCATTTTGTTAAAGCATGACCTATTTCAGCAATTCGCGCAACAGCTCTGTCCCATTCCAGTTTCACCCGAAAGCAGGCTTCAAGACAACTCTCAAACTCGGCTAAAAACGACTTCGGGTTCTTGTTAAAAAAAAAAAAAGTCTACAATTTTCAAGACGAACCCCTCACTTTTTGCGAGACTGGGTGTAATGTACCTGTTGGAAAGGTTATCCGAATGCTCTCTCTTCCGAACACGCACAGCACGGAGATTCCTTCTCGGCTCTCAGTCCAGCACAGCCAGCTCGCTTCCGCCTCACCTAGCCCGAAACTGGCTTGAGACACTGCTGGGGAGAAACCCAAATTCAAAATGAACACATTCCATCTGTTATTGTCTAAACAGGCTGTGTTTTATTTAGCCAGGTAAGGTGTCCCAGGTGTCTCTTTTTTTAAGGTTTTCTTTCGTTTGCATGTATTTTTTTTTTTCTTTTTTCCTTATTTGATGATCACCTGACCGCCACAGTCTCACATTACCACACCTGGGAACAGGGTACAACCTGTTCCAGGAAGAGGCTTCTGCGCATGCGCTTGGCCGTCTGTATTGCGACAGGTATTGCAAAACTGGACCGCATATCATTAGGAACTTTTCAGCCATCGCTTTAAAAAAAAAAAAAAAAAAAAGTTTGAAGCGTTCCTTATCATCTTGTTTTGTTTATTCCATATGGGCAGCTTTTTAAACATGTTAGACTAAATTATTCCACGGTTTTGTGTGGACTTTCAACAAAATACGAGGCAGCTTTGCTATTTAAGGGTTGTGATTCACACGTGTTTTTGGTTTTAAGTGAAAGGCTCCGCTTTGTATTCTCCCTGTAAAGGTGCATTTGGGTTTCAATGCTCTGCCCGCGTACGTGTCCCGTTGTCTGGTAACGCTGAAAAATACCCGTCCCCACCCCCCTTGACAACAGGTGCAACTGACGTCACGTTTTCTCAATCTCTTACACAGCGCGTTGCACATCATACACAGAATATTATGCAAAGGTATTAGAGCACCCCATTGCTTCTGCATATGAAATCAAACCACTGGAACAAAAAAATCACACTTCGTGCAGGTGGGTATATAAAGCATATAAACGACAAGTCATGTTCCGATACATTTGCAGACCCTGTGGATTTTAAACCGGGTTCAGTTTCTACATATAAACCCCACGACCATTCTGCTGGGCTGTGCAATAGTTCAGACCCGGCTCAGCACTGTGAGCTGGGCTATCTGTCTAATCTTTAACAGTAAACAATGTCCCAATGGTTATCTATGGGGTTTGTTTGAATTACATCTCTATACTAACAAGTCATGCTGGCCAATAGACAAAGCTTTACCCTGAGAAACGCAGCTTACTGAAAACCACCTACTGCTGTTTCCCACAGTGGGTATTGCAATCTACATTAATGACTTAGATTCTGGTATAGTAAGCAAACTTGTTAAATTTGCAGACGACACAAACATAGGAGGAGTGGCAAACACTGTTGCAGCAGCAAAATGATCTAGACAGCATTTAGAACTGGGCAGAAACATGGCAAATGACATTTAATACAGAAAAGTGTAAGGTACTGCACGCGGGAACAAAATGTGCATTATAAATATCATATGGGAGATACTGAAATTGAAGAAGGAATCTATAAAAAAGACCTAGGAGTTTATGTTTACTCAGAAATGTCTTCATCTAGACAATGTGGGGAACTATAAAAAAGGCCAACTAGATGCTTGAATACATAATGAAAAGTGTTGAATTTAAATCAAGGGAAGTCATGTTAAAACTGTACAATGCATTAGTCTTGAATATTGTGTTCAGTTCTGGTCACCTCGCTACAAAAAGGATATTGCTGCTCTAGAAAGAGTGCAAAGAAGAGCGACCAGAATTATTCCAGGCTTAAAAGGCATGTCATATGCAGACGGGCTAAAAGAATTGAATCTGTTCAGTCTTCAACAAAGAAGACTACGTGGCGACCTAACTCAATCATTCAAAATTCTAAAAGGTATTGACAGTGTCGACCCAAGGGACTTTTTCAGCCTGAAAAAAGAAACAAGGACCAGGGGTCACAAATGGAGATTAGACAAAGGGGCATTCAGAACAGAAAAATAGGAGGCACTTTTTTACACAGAGAATTGTGAGGGTCTGGAACCAACTCCCCAGTAATGTTGTTGAAGCTGACACCCTGGGATCCTTCAAGAGGCTGTTTGATGAGATTCTGGGATCAATAAGCTACTGACAACCAAACGAGCAAGTTTGGTCCTCTCGTTTGTAAACTTTCTTATAGTTACATGTTCTTACACCACAGAGCCTGGGGATAATTTTGCTAGAGCTAATAAGAGGTAAGACAATGGATTCCAAAGTCTAGCTTGGCTTTCTGTTAGGCAGACAAAATAATAATAATAAATAATAATAATAATAATAAAAATTATTATTTATTCTTATTATACTATTATTTACTAGATGCTGATGATGATGATGATGATGATGATTTCAGGTCTGTTTGTGACTTCACGTTTCATTTATAGTTTTGAGAGTGTTTTGATCTTGCAATCCAAGCCCATGCAGAGTCAAACGTTAAAATAGACCACCCGTTGCTTGGCAACGCTGTTCAATGAGCTATACGGACACTGAAGAGGGTCATTGTTTCAACCCAAAACGATGTCATTAGTACTGATGGTAACGCTGCCAGCTCCCCCAAGAACATGGTTCTAGAATTGCGAAGGAATGCTGGAGTGTACTTTTACAACAACAACAAAAAATCGCCACCAGGGGTCCCTGTTTGTCCCGAAGTTTACTCTTACAGTTTCACTTCTAAGGAACTCCCCAAAAACGGGTGAAATATGATCACTAGTCAAATCAGCATAAAACGCAATGTTAATACGCCAACAGCCCTGCTTTGCTTTGGACCTCAAATATACAGTTGTAAGAGTTTCAGTAGTGCTTTACTAGCTGCATGTGTGCATTGTGACAATTAAAAACACGGGAACACTGTAAACATGCACATGGCAGCGGCACACTGCAGCACGGTCCTCGGGTACTTTGTCGGGACGTGTCCATGCGTTACAGAAACGTTTTAACACGCAACCCCGCGTCTCATTCTTCTGTGATATTAAGCGAGGCTGGGTCAGCTGCAGCCCTGAATGCAGTTCATGCGAGTGATGTTATGCGGGTTCTCACCAGGAGCTTGTGTCATCGCATCGTATTCTGACAAGTGGAGGAGAAACGGATCATTCCCATTCTGCAATATGGCACTATCTGGTGGCGCATTTAAGAATGACCACTCAGACTTTATGGAGCGATCTGATTCATTTACTATGCACCTTTTTTTTCTTTTTTTCTTTGCTTACCTGAGAACATCAAGGTCCATTTCCTATGCTGTATTGTTTTGAACGGACTGTTTGCATACCCCAACCTGTTCACTGTGGTGCTGATTGCAAGCCCCGGCGGGGGTGGATGTTACACTGTCCGACGGAGGAAAGCAAGAGAGAGAGAGAGAGAGAGAGAGAGAGAAGAGAGAGAGAGAGAGAGAGAGAGAGAGAGAGAGGGGGGGAGTTTACCGATAGCTCTTGTTTATTTGACCCCTTCCCGGTATCTCAGATTAATGAAGACCTTTAGACGAATATGAATTCCTGGCACATCGTTTAGGTATCTCTTGATTTAGAGTTTGAGCGCTCTTCGTACCACGCACCGAGTCGGTACTGAGAAATGCCTTTCTTATTGCTGTTCTAGATACTCCCCAGCCTAACGAGCTACACTCTGAACTTTCCAGCTTGGTGCATTTTGCGATTTCAATCCACTGCTTACTCATATTGCATTTGTACATCTCATAAACCCTTTGAAATGCAGGTTTTCAGGTCACTGGAAACGCCTCAAGATGTAGGGGTACCCCTCCCTGGTTAAAAACATGACGCTTTTTCATGAGTGTCATTTGCCTCTGTGCACGACCTCAGTCTCTCAGATACCCTTTGAAAGAGAGGCTTCATACTTGCTGGGTTCTATAAACCCGTTATGCTAAAGGAGTTTACTGTCCACTGTAATGGACCTTCTTCACTGTTTAACCAGCTGTACGTGTGCGTTCTCTTCACATACAGTACCGCTTTTTAAAAAACGATTCTCTGGCTTAAGTTCTTTAATAGTAGCTCCTCACTGACAGTGTTATGGCAGGTGCTGCCAATCTATCTATCTAGTCTTGCTTTTAAACAGTAAACAATGTCCTAATGGTTATCCCTGGGGTTTGTTTGAATTTGATCTCTATGCTAACAATGCATACTAGACAAAAAACATTACTTTGGCCCGGAAAAACCTAGCTTACTGGAAATCAGCAGTTTGTTTTTTTTAGTAACCCTTTCCTGGAGGGATGCGTCTGTTATTTATAGCCACATTGGGTATTGCGATATTTACAGGAGTTCAAATTAAATTACCCAATTAATATTATCTCTTATGACCTTCCAGTCGCGATGTGGGACTATCATGTGTAGGTTTGAATCCCACATCCACGACAGAACACGCAAGTGACCCGCACTTCACAGGTCACACCCGAAATCTGACACTAAAACCGGCGGTAATAAAACGGATCTGTAAGATCGCTGTTTGGGTGAAGTTTGTCAATATAAAGCTATAACTGTGTTATACACGCCATTCACTGACGGCTTCTTAATTCAAGCTCCAAGTTCTCTCATTTGAAACGAACCCGCGTTGTTGTGTCGTTCAGGAGTAATCGTTTTCCAAAATGTTCTCAGGGAAAGGGGATTTTGAAATGTTTATGGAAAACTACACAGCGGTAATGCAATATCAATGACCTGATTCAGCAGGTCTCACTCGACTTTATGAAACAAAATGAGTTCATTCTATAGGATGACGCACAATTTTGGCCATATTGGTATATTCTAACATCTAGAGAACGTCTCTTTTAACTCTTATAAAACTACATTAACAATAATAATCATCCTCATCCTGTTTGTTTCTTGCAGCGTAATGACCGCGCGTGTTTTGAAGTTGAGGGGTGCTTATTTGTCTTGCACGGCGTTACTCTGTGGGACACCTGAATGGGTTAAATGTTGGGCGCTGCTTTGTCTGCTGTGTAAACGATTCTCAAGGTTATCAGTTCACAGGATGCGCTGTCTGTGTATAAAAGAGCCTTCGCTGTAAAGTATTGCGCTTCGGACTCTCAGCTCAGCATCATGAGTGTGGCTACAGTCTGCCTCGCTGTCCTGACGCTCTCCTTCCCAGCACTTTGTAATGGGAGCCCACTGTGAGTATTCATTGTATACACACACACACACAGTCAAAACCTTTTAATATCACCTCAAAGAAAGAGACTGGGCAGACGAGTTATGAATAAGCGGGTCGTTAATACAGCCAAGCGTGTTTCTTATAGCGCGCTAAATTCATTTTCAGATTGTATTTTTTTTTTTTTATCAATATAGCAAAATGAGAGTTTTTCATTACTGAACGGTTTTACAGATCAGTAAACAATGTAACGGCATTGATTCGAATAAGCGTGGCTGCAATTTGATTTGATGTTAAAGGGGTTCGGGTTTGATGTGGTTCTGATAGCGCTGGCAGCGCGCAGGAATATCCTCTAGAGAGTCCGGAGTGCAGCAGATGATTCTTCATGGTCAGGTTTAGGATGACGTATTGGGTTAGGGTTAGGTTTTAGGGCAGGGGTTTGGTTGGGTTAGTGTCAGGGTAGCTTGATTTCGCTCTGGGAGTGAAAGATGGGAAATGCCCTGGGCCGGCGTTTAAAGAAACGGGTATGTAACCAGGTGGTCCCCGGTTCAAATCCAAGCTCAGCCACTGAATGACTCACTGTGTGACCTTGAGCAAGTCACTTAACCTCCTTGTGCTGCGTCTTTGGGGTGAGACTTTGTTGTAAGTGACTCTGCAGCTGATGCATGGTTCACACACCCTAGTGTGAGGACCGCCCTAGTCTCGTATCTCGTAAAGCGGTGTCCAGTATGAAAGGCGCAGTATTATTATTATAATATCTGATGCCCTCAGGACACTTCGTAGCTGACATTTCTTTACGCTGCACAGCGCTATGTCTTGTGCTTTACAGAAAATCACCAGGATGTGTCTGCGACATCGCTTGCATTTCACATCCCGTGTTTTGCTCACAGCCAGAGAGAAGAAAGAAGGCTTTTTGAAGTTTCAGCTGGCATGCCGTCAGGAGTTGCATTTTATAAACGTGGAGGACTTTTGACCCCTTTGCAATTGTTTCACTCTGTTTGTTGAGACAAAGCAAATATTTAAGCTAGGGATCAAGTGAGCGCATTTTGTAATAGAAGCTGGCAGATACAGTGACACCGGGTCAGGCGCCTGTCCTAAAGCTGCGAGGTCACTCGATCTGAAGGAAATGTGTCGATCTGTTGAGTTCTGGAATTTAGGATTCTCCAGACAAGCCCGGATAGATTTAAAAACAAAGCAGAACAACTCAGCGGGGAAGCGAGCTGCGGCATGCAATGCAAAGGGCGCAGAAGAGCGCTGTGTAATGAAACCAGGATTGTTAAACGCGTGCGTTTTCCTTGCAGGTACGTGATGACCGCGCCCAACGTGCTGCGGGTTGAAAGTGATGAAAACGTTGTCGTCGAAGCTCACGGTGTCGCAGAAAACATCGAGGTTGAAATTCTGGTGCAAGACTTTCCCGCTAAGAGACAGATCTTGTTCACAAGCAAGACTGCTCTGAATGGAGGGAACAATTACCTGGCCACAAAGTCTATCAAGGTGCGTGTTTAATCGCGTCATGAAACTTGAACGAAGCTTTCTGCCTGAGCGAGGTTGCTCAATTGTTGTCTGTTTTTTTTTTCATTAAGGCTATGGAAAGCCAAACTAACGTAATTCAATATTTAAACGTAACATTATTCGGCAGGTTTCATTTGACCATATGAAGCAACATGAGTTAATTCGACAGGGTGATGCAAACCCTTTGGCTACAGCTGTTACCTGTTGTTTTAATTCTCTCTTTAACTACATTGTTATGATAACTTACTCCTCGCGTTAAGCCATAATTTAAAGTATGAAATACGCATAAAAAAACACAGCTTGTCCAAGTGGGTACAGGACTACATCCCCCAGAATGCCTCGGGGTTGGAATTAACTACAGGCAGGTGTCTCTCATTCCATTACAGCCAAGAGCCATTCTGGGGGATGTAGTCCTATTACCACTTGGACTACACTTGTCCACACCCTACAATATTAAATCTTACACATTGAAAAAAAAAAACCCACAGTATTTGAATAACTGGA
>NW_024475379.1:0-10000 GCF_017654505.1 Polyodon spathula | reverse complement strand
GGTAGAACCACAAATAAAGTAAGGAAATATTAACAAGCAAACAAACAAACAAAACAAAAAACGTTTGTGTAGCTCTGTGTGTGTTCTGGTTGCAACGTGACACTTTAACAAGCTGTACTTGAAACTCTCCCTCAGATCAGAAGCTCCGTTTGGTATCTGAGGGAGAGTTTCAAGTACAGCTTGTTAAAGTGTCACGTTGCAACCAGAACACACACAGAGCTACACAAACGTTTTTTGTTTTATTTGTTTGTTTGCTTGTTAATATTTCCTTACTTTATTTGTGGTTCTACCTCCAGTTATTCAAATACTGTGTTTTTTTTTTTTTCAATGTGGAAGATTTAATATTGTAGGGTGTGGACAAGTGTAGTCCAAGTGGTAATAGGACTACATCCCCCAGAATGGCTCTTGGCTGTAATGGAATGAGAGACACCTGCCTGTAGTTAATTCCAACCCCGAGGCATTCTGGGGGATGTAGTCCTGTACCCACTTGGACAAGCTGTGTTTCTTTATGCGTATTTCATACTTTAAATTATGGCTTAACGCGAGGAGTAAGTTACCATAACAATGTAGTTAAAGAGAGAATTAAAACAACAGGTAACAGCTGTAGCCAAAGGGTTTGCATCACCCTGTCGAATTAACTCATGTTGCTTCATATGGTCAAATGAAACCTGCGGAATAATTTTACGTTCATATTTTGGATTACGTATTTGGTTTTCCATATACTTAATGAAAAAAAAACAGACAACAATTGAGCAACCTCGCTCAGGCAGAAAGCTTCGTTCAAGTTTCATGACGCGATTAAACACGCACCTTGATAGACTTTGTGGCCAGGTAATTGTTACCTCCATTCAGAGCAGTCTTGCTTGTGAACAAGATCTGTCTCTTAGCGGGAAAGTCTTGCACCAGAATTTCAACCTCGATGTTTTCTGCGACACCGTGAGCTTCGACGACAACGTTTTCATCACTTTCAACCCGCAGCACGTTGGGCGCGGTCATCACGTACCTGCAAGGAAAACGCACGCGTTTAACAATCCTGGTTTCATTACACAGCGCTCTTCTGCGCCCTTTGCATTGCATGCCGCAGCTCGCTTCCCCGCTGAGTTGTTCTGCTTTGTTTTTAAATCTATCCGGGCTTGTCTGGAGAATCCTAAATTCCAGAACTCAACAGATCGACACATTCCGTTCAGATCGAGTGACCTCGCAGCTTTAGGACAGGCGCCTGACCCGGTGTCACTGTATCTGCCAGCTTCTATTACAAAATGTGCTCACTTGATCCCTAGCTTAAATATTTGCTTTGTCTCAACAAACAGAGTGAAACAATTGCAAAGGGGTCAAAAGTCCTCCACGTTTATAAAATGCAACTCCTGACGGCATGCCAGCTGAAACTTCAAAAAGCCTTCTTTCTTCTCTCTGGCTGTGAGCAAAACACGGGATGTGAAATGCAAGCGATGTCGCAGACACATCCTGGTGATTTTCTGTAAAGCACAAGACATAGCGCTGTGCAGCGTAAAGAAATGTCAGCTACGAAGTGTCCTGAGGGCATCAGATATTATAATAATAATAATACTGCGCCTTTCATACTGGACACCGCTTTACGAGATACGAGACTATGGTGTGTGTACTATGCATCAGTTGCAGAGTCGCTTACAAAAAACGTCTCACCCCAAAGGACGGAGCACAGGGAGGTTCGGTGACTTGCTCAGGGTCCCGCAGTCAACCAGAGGCTGAGCTGGGATTTGAAACAGAGACCAGCTGGTTATAAGCCCGTTACTTAAAACGCCGGCCCAGGGCATATCCCATCTTTCCCCACTCCCAGCGCGAAATCAAGCTCCGACACTAACCTTAACCAAACCCCAGACCTGAAACCTAACCCTAACCCAATACGTCATCCTAAACCTGACCATGAAGAATCATCTGCTGCACTCCGGACTCTTTCTAGAGGATATTCCTGCGCGCTGCCAGCGCTATCAGAACCACATCAAACCCGAACCCCTTTAACATCAAATCAAATTGCAGCCACGCTTATTCGAATCAATGCCGTTACATTGTTTACTGATCTGTAAAACCGTTCAGTAATGAAAAACTCTCATTTTGCTATATTGATAAAAAAAAAAAAAATACAATCTGAAAATGAATTTAGCGCGCTATAAGAAACATGCTTGGCTGTATTAACGACCCGCTTATTCATAACTCGTCTGCCCAGTCTCTTTCTTTGAGGTGATATTAAAAGGTTTTGACTGTGTGTGTGTGTGTATACAATGAATACTCACAGTGGGCTCCCATTACAAAGTGCTGGGAAGGAGAGCGTCAGGACAGCGAGGCAGACTGTAGCCACACTCATGATGCTGAGCTGAGAGTCCGAAGCGCAATACTTTACAGCGAAGGCTCTTTTATACACAGACAGCGCATCCTGTGAACTGATAACCTTGAGAATCGTTTACACAGCAGACAAAGCAGCGCCCAACATTTAACCAATTCAGGTGTCCCACAGAGTAACGCCGTGCACGACAAATACTCACCCCTCAACTTCAAAACACGCGCGGTCATTACGCTGCAAGAAACAAACAGGATGAGGATGATTATTATTGTTAATGTAGTTTTATAAGAGTTAAAAGAGACGTTCTCTAGATGTTAGAATATACGGCTATGGCCAAAATTGTGCGTCATCCTATAGAATTAACTCATTTTGTTTCATAAAGTCGAGTGAGACCTGCTGAATCATATTATTGATATTGCATTACCGCTGTGTAGTTTTCCATAAACATTTCAAAATCCCCTTTCCCTGCGAACATTTTGGAAAACGATTACTCCTGAACGACACAACAACGCGGGTTCGTTTCAAATGAGAGAACTTGGAGCTTGAATTAAGAAGCCGTCAGTGAATGGCGTGTATAACACAGTTATAGCTTTATATTGACAAACTTCACCCAAACAGCGATCTTACAGATCCGTTTTATTACCGCCGGTTTTAGTGTCAGATTTCGGGTGTGACCTGTGAAGTGCGGGTCACTTGCGTGTTCTGTCGTGGATGTGGGATTCAAACCTACACATGATAGTCCCACATCGCGACTGGAAGGTCATAAGAGATAATATTAATTGGTTAATTTAATTTGAACTCCTGTAAATATCGCAATACCCAATGTGGCTATAAATAACAGACGCATCCCTCCAGGAAAGGGTTACTAAAAAAAACAAACTGCTGATTTCCAGTAAGCTAGGTTTTTCCGGGCCAAAGTAATGTTTTTTGTCTAGTATGCATTGTTAGCATAGAGATCAAATTCAAACAAACCCCAGGGATAACCATTAGGACATTGTTTACTGTTTAAAAGCAAGACTAGATAGATAGATTGGCAGCACCTGCCATAACACTGTCAGTGAGGAGCTACTATTAAAGAACTTAAGCCAGAGAATCGTTTTTTAAAAAGCGGTACTGTATGTGAAGAGAACGCACACGTACAGCTGGTTAAACAGTGAAGAAGGTCCATTACAGTGGACAGTAAACTCCTTTAGCATAACGGGTTTATAGAACCCAGCAAGTATGAAGCCTCTCTTTCAAAGGGTATCTGAGAGACTGAGGTCGTGCACAGAGGCAAATGACACTCATGAAAAAGCGTCATGTTTTTAACCAGGGAGGGGTACCCCTACATCTTGAGGCGTTTCCAGTGACCTGAAAACCTGCATTTCAAAGGGTTTATGAGATGTACAAATGCAATATGAGTAAGCAGTGGATTGAAATCGCAAAATGCACCAAGCTGGAAAGTTCAGAGTGTAGCTCGTTAGGCTGGGGAGTATCTAGAACAGCAATAAGAAAGGCATTTCTCAGTACCGACTCGGTGCGCGGTACGAAGAGCGCTCAAACTCTAAATCAAGAGATACCTAAACGATGTGCCAGGAATTCATATTCGTCTAAAGGTCTTCATTAATCTGAGATACCGGGAGGGGTCAAATAAAACAAAGCTATCGGTAAAACTCCCCACCCCCTCTCTCTCTCCACGAGCGAAGAGAGCGTCTCATCTCGCTCTCTCTCTCTCTCTATCTCTCTGGAAAGCCGTCAGTAAAATCCACCCCCGCCGGGACTTGCAATCCGGTGTCACTTGTGAAACAGTTGGGGTATGCCAAACAGTCCGTTCAAAACAATACCGCATAGGAAATGGACCTGATGTTCTCAGGTAAGAAAAGAAAAAAAGAAAAAAAAGGTGCATAGTAAATTATCAGCATCACAACCTTTACAGCCAATCAGATCGCTCCATAAAGTCTGAGTGGTCATTCTTAAATGCGCCACCAGATAGTGCCATATTGCAGAATGGGAATGATCCGTTTCTCCTCCACTTCTCAGAATACGATGCGATGACACAAGCTCCTGGTGAGAACCCGCATAACATCACTCGCATGAACTGCATTCAGGGCTGCAGCTGACCCAGCCTCGCTTAATATCACAGAAGAATGAGACGCGGGGTTGCGTGTTAAAACGTTTCTGTAACGCATGGACACGTCCCGACAAAGTACCCGAGGACCGTGCTGCAGTGTGCCGCTGCCATGTGCATGTTTACAGTGTTCCCGTGTTTTTAATTGTCACAATGCACACATGCAGCTAGTAAAGCACTACTGAAACTCTTACAACTGTATATTTGAGGTCCAAAGCAAAGCAGGGCTGTTGGCGTATTAACATTGCGTTTTATGCTGATTTGACTAGTGATCATATTTCACCCGTTTTTGGGGAGTTCCTTAGAAGTGAAACTGTAAGAGTAAACTTCGGGACAAACAGGGACCCCTGGTGGCGATTTTTTGTTGTTGTTGTAAAAGTACACTCCAGCATTCCTTCGCAATTCTAGAACCATGTTCTTGGGGGAGCTGGCAGCGTTACCATCAGTACTAATGACATCGTTTTGGGTTGAAACAATGACCCTCTTCAGTGTCCGTATAGCTCATTGAACAGCGTTGCCAAGCAACGGGTGGTCTATTTTAACGTTTGACTCTGCATGGGCTTGGATTGCAAGATCAAAACACTCTCAAAACTATAAATGAAACGTGAAGTCACAAACAGACCTGAAATCATCATCATCATCATCGACGTCATCATCATTAAAATATTACTATAATCCTATTATGTTATTATTATTATTATTATTATTATTATTATTATTTTGTATTTGTTGTCTACAGAAAGCCAAGTAGTTTGAAAATCCATTGTCTTACCTCTTATTAGCTCTAGCAAAATTATCCCCAGGCTCTGTGGTGTAAGAACATGTAACTATAAGAAAGTTTACAAACGAGAGGAGGCCATTCTTGCTTGTTTGGTTGTTAGTAGCTTATTGATCCCAGAATCTCATCAAACAGCCTCTTGAAGGATCCCAGGGTGTCAGCTTCAACAAACATTACTGGGGAGTTGGTTCCAGACCCCCACAATTCTCTGTGTAAAAAAGTGCCTCCTATTTTCTGTTCTGAATGCCCCTTTGTCTAATCTCCAATTGTGACCCCTGGTCCTTGTTTCTTTTTTCAGGGTGAAAATGTCCCCTGGGTCGACACCTGTCAATACCTTTTAGAATTTGGAATGCTTGAATCAGATCGCTGCGTAGTCTTCTTTGTTCAAGACTGAACAGATTCAATTCTTTTAGCCCGTCTGCATATGACATGCCTTTTAAACCTGGAATAATTCTGGTCGCTCTTCTTTGCACTCTTTCTAGAGCAGCAATATACTTTTATGTAGCGAGGTGACCAGAACTGAACACAATATTCAATGTATTGTACAGTTTTAACATTACTTTCCTTGATTTAAATTCAACACTTTTCATTATGTATTCAAGCATCTAGTTGGCCTTTTTTATAGCTTCCCCACATTGGCTAGATGAAGACATTTCAGAGTCAACAAAAACTCCTAGGTCTTTTTTTTATAGATTCCTTCTCCAATTTCAGTATCTCCCATATGATATTTATAATGCAAATTTGTATTCCTGCGTGCAGTACCTTACACTTTTCTCTATTAAATGTCATTTGCCATGTAATCTCTGCTCAGTTTTGAATCTTGTCTAGATCATTTTGAATGACCTTGGCTGCTGCAACAGTGTTTGCCACTCCTCCTATGTTGGTGTTCATCTGCAAATTTAACAAGTTTGCTTACTATAACAGAATCTAAGTCATTAATGTAGATTGCAATACCCACTGTGGGAAACAGCAGTAGGTGGTTTTCAGTAAGCTGCGTTTCTCAGGGTAAAGCTTTGTCTATTGGCCAGCATGACTTGTTAGTATAGAGATGTAATTCAAACAAACCCCATAGATAACCATTGGGACATTGTTTACTGTTAAAGATTAGACAGATAGCCCAGCTCACAGTGCTGAGCCGGGTCTGAACTATTGCACAGCCCAGCAGAATGGTCGTGGGGTTTATATGTAGAAACTGAACCCGGTTTAAAATCCACAGGGTCTGCAAATGTATCGGAACATGACTTGTCGTTTATATGCTTTATATACCCACCTGCACGAAGTGTGATTTTTTTGTTCCAGTGGTTTGATTTCATATGCAGAAGCAATGGGGTGCTCTAATACCTTTGCATAATATTCTGTGTATGATGTGCAACGCGCTGTGTAAGAGATTGAGAAAACGTGACGTCAGTTGCACCTGTTGTCAAGGGGGGTGGGGACGGGTATTTTTCAGCGTTACCAGACAACGGGACACGTACGCGGGCAGAGCATTGAAACCCAAATGCACCTTTACAGGGAGAATACAAAGCGGAGCCTTTCACTTAAAACCAAAAACACGTGTGAATCACAACCCTTAAATAGCAAAGCTGCCTCGTATTTTGTTGAAAGTCCACACAAAACCGTGGAATAATTTAGTCTAACATGTTTAAAAAGCTGCCCATATGGAATAAACATTCTACTAGTTGAAAGGAACGCTTCAAAACTTTTTTTTTTTTTTTTTTTTTGTTAAAGCGATGGCTGAAAAGTTCCTAATGATATGCGGTCCAGTTTTGCAATACCTGTCGCAATACAGACGGCCAAGCGCATGCGCAGAAGCCTCTTCCTGGAACAGGTTGTACCCTGTTCCCAGGTGTGGTAATGTGAGACTGTGGCGGTCAGGTGATCATCAAATAAGGAAAAAAGAAAAAAAAAAATACATGCAAACGAAAGAAAACCTTAAAAAAAGAGACACCTGGGACACCTTACCTGGCTAAATAAAACACAGCCTGTTTAGACAATAACAGATGGAATGTGTTCATTTTGAATTTGGGTTTCTCCCCAGCAGTGTCTCAAGCCAGTTTCGGGCTAGGTGAGGCGGAAGCGAGCTGGCTGTGCTGGACTGAGAGCCGAGAAGGAATCTCCGTGCTGTGCGTGTTCGGAAGAGAGAGCATTCGGATAACCTTTCCAACAGGTACATTACACCCAGTCTCGCAAAAAGTGAGGGGTTCGTCTTGAAAGTTGTAGACTTTTTTTTTTTTTAACAAGAACCCGAAGTCGTTTTTAGCCGAGTTTGAGAGTTGTCTTGAAGCCTGCTTTCGGGTGAAACTGGAATGGGACAGAGCTGTTGCGCGAATTGCTGAAATAGGTCATGCTTTAACAAAATGATACAAAGTGAAAAAAAGCCAGTGGAGAGGCTGGAGTCGGAGCTGTTTCATATTAAGAGACCGATAACAGTTTATTAGGTATTGTTGTTGTTTATTTTGTAAATGTATTTTCGTTTGGGGATTAAATTAAGGTACAAGTGCGTTGTCCGATTAAAAACAACGAAACAATAACACAAGTGCACTGTTTGTATCGGAAATGTATTCACGATTTGATCAAAATTGAAGCAATGGGAAAAAAAATTAGTTCAGAACAAAAGTGTATTCACAATATTTAGTTTTTCATTCTTAATTAATACAATGCATTATATTTTCAGTATAGATCCTAATTAATTATTTCATTTTTTTAAAGAAACAATATGATAGATTTAATGAGCGATCAATAGAAAATGTGATTTGATGGGAAGCGGATTATTTCTGAAAAATGATTTTGTGTCTGTGTGTGTTTTTATTTATTTTATTTTATTTCACAGCTTCGAGCAGTTGTGAACACTGTTATAAATGAAAGTTTCAATTCTTCTCGCGTGTCCAGACTAACGATGCGGTCTGTATTAACCCTGTTTTAAGATGTATTTAAACAGTCCTGTACGAGTCTCTGCTCACACCTGCGATTTCCCCCCATGCCATTATCGTCACGATCAGTCATTCCATTGCTCTGAAAGGGGACATTAGTTAAAGTTTTGCAGAGTGATGGACTGTAACTCGCGGTTTTTGTGAAGTTAGTTTACCGGGCAGTGCAAGCTCTATCTAATGATCCAGCCCCCTGTAAGTAACTCTTTCGTGTTTCTGTATGCTCCATACTCAGTTTTCGTCCCTTTTATTTTAAGAATTGCCTGTGAAATTAAATTGAAATCTGCCGTCTTTGATGTAGAGCGCTCGGCTCGCATTGCCTGGCATTTTCCGCCCACATTGACTGTACATCTCGGAAACTGTACGGGCGCGTCATGCTGCATTAACAAACATGAGCGTGTGTGGAGTTTGTCAGAGAAAAGCTTTTGCGGTTTTAATAAGTCGTGCATTACCCTTTGAGATTCAGACTTCATATTGCGTTAAACACGGGGTTTACCTCAAACTTGATTTCTGACCCCACATTGCTGCCCTGTCGTTGTGAGGCCCTTCTGTAAAAACACCAAGCCCGTTAACCCCTTCAGTGCCATTGTCCTCGTTGGAGGGCAGGCTACTTTGTAATTTTATTGGAGCGTTTTTAACTGGCACCTGCTTGTTCTTCTGTATTTTCTGTAACTACAGCATATGGGCAAAAGTTTAGCATCGCCCTATAATGTAATTCAGTATGTTACATTAATATAATGAATCAGCCTATAATGTAAATCAATTTGTTGTTACATATTGAATTACATTCCGCTTTGTAGTTTTACATGATGAAAATTTTCGAAGATCCCCCCCCAAGAGAAATGAATTAGTTGCTTAATGAGGTTAAATTCAAAAGAGAAACCCCAAAACCCATAATATTGTTAAATTCTCAATTCTCGCAGAGGGAAGTACGCCGAACAGGTAACCAGCACAATGACTTCTCAGACAACCAAACACACAACACTGTGCACCTGACAACAAACACGGCACTGCAGGCATTTCCAGCGCCCACTTCAATCCCATAGTCCCTTTCAGTCCAGCCTGTCCAATCGGATAACTGGTTCCACTTGCCTGGGAAGGAGACTAGCTGACTACAAGGGGTTGTCTAATGGGGTGTGTGTTCCTATCCGAGCAAACGACAGTACAGCTTGCAACAGGGAACGCCTCTATTCGGATAAATCCAAACGGAATTACTCCAAAATTTAAGGGTTCTCTTTGGGGGTTTTGGGTAAGAGTAAGGAGACATTGGTCGGTGTGTTACTTGAAGGAGTTCTGTTTTGTTTTTTTTTTTTTTTTTCTTGGAGGTTAAGCATGTGTTAGGGTATCCAGGGGGAGGTCAGGGGGGTCGGACAGGTTAGGCCTCATGACCCAAAAAAAAAAAAGGGTGAACGGGACCTATCTTTGATCGACTGAGTGGTTTCCCCCAACACCAAAAGATTAACCCAAACCAACACCAAGGATGAGGGGGCTCGTTTGCTTTGCTGTTTGAACATGTCTGGTGATTTTAAAGAACTGATCCAATGGGAGCGGTCCTGTTCAGTCTTGCACTGCACAAAGACAACGCGAATGAGTCACAAGCAAGGTTTCAAACCCCACAGCACACCTGATGCACCTGGATTGCAGTTTAAATGATCAAATCTGACCCACACAGGCTGCTGGGAACAACAGTCCTTTTGAATCTGTTGTGTCGCACTGAAACAGTCTTCATTAAAGTCAAATAAAGATGCAGAGAACAGAGGCGTGTGATCATGTTTCTAGTGCTAATAAGAGGAAATATAATTGATTTAAAAGCTTTGGTTTTTCAAATTGTTTTTTTGTGGATGTTGTAACAAGGTTTTTAAAACCTATCA